>NC_052506.1:47970103-48022991 GCF_014356525.2 Nilaparvata lugens | reverse complement strand
AATGTGTGGAATATAATAATGTGATATGGACATTTAAAGGTTGAAATTTGTTCTAGGTCTGACTACACTTGAAGGGAAATCAGCCCATAACTCGCTCAAGATTTTTAGACAAGATTTGTTGAAGTTGAAAAACTAGTTGAGGTTGAGGAGCACAATAAACAAAATAATTATTGTTCAGCATAGACATAACTTCAAGGGTAGTAAGCATATTAAATTACAACATAAATCCGTATTAGAGTTCTCAACAAATTCGATTTCATGAGCAATGATATACCGGGTGATTCAAAAAGGACTTGACAACTTTGAAAATTCATATAAATCTTTTTAAACAAGGTACACAGCTGGTTTTGGTGTTTTTTTAAAGGAAAACACTTCAAGTTTCTTTACCTTAAACTAAAAATGTTCTATGTGACTTCCGTTGGTTATATGCAGACATCCCAACGATAGCCTATTTCTTCCCAGACTCGCACTAGCATTTCAGGCGAAACTTGCTCAACAGCAGCGAAAATCCTTGCTCTAAGTTCATGTAGAGTGGCTAGCAAAGGAGGTGCGTACACCAACTTTCATGAAACCCCTCTTGTGGTGTTGGGTCTGGGAAACGAGGGGGCCATGCAATGGCGCATTACGACAATCCACTGATTTGGAAAGCGATCATTAAGAAAATCCCGGACTTCAGTCATATAATGTGGTGGTTCGCCATCTTGCATAAAGAAAACGTTCTCGGTCATCCTCATCGATCTGTGGTAGCAAAAATTTTGCAAGTTATCAAGGTACACTATGCCGTTGATGGTTCTTTCTCTATTGGAAAAAAGGGGCCAGTGAAGGCAGCCATCTTTGACGTAACTGCCGTTAGCGCTTGTGCGGCGCGACCAGGCACTAGCGGACTACGCGAGTCAAAACAAGTGTTTTCCTTTAAAACAACACCAAAACCAGCTCTGAACTTCGTTTAATAAGATTTATATGAATTATGAAAGTTGTAAATTCCTTTTTGAATCAGCCGGTATAATATATGATAAGATTACCTGCACTCCTCTGTTGCCAGCTGGGCATTTCTGGAGGAGGCGGCTCCTGCTCGTTGGGCCTCCCTCCTCTGTCCGGAACCTGCAGTTTCACAAAAGTTATCAAAATTTAGGAGCTTAACAATAACATCATAATTTTTCAATCATAATAAATGATATAGGTATTCATTATTTTGTATAATCAAGTTATAACCAAGATGTAATTTGTTGAGTACTGATGATTATGGTATTTTTCCGCAAGTTGACCACGGATACAGGTTAGTGTGGTCAACTTAGTTCCTATTTTTCAAATTGTTATTTTCTATGCTTTTGTAAAACGGGATAAAATATCATTATTTCATTAATAGGTACCACATCGACGGAATTGATGGTAAGTTTTTGATTCTAACAAAATGGCCATATTTCTATAGAAATTTCAATACGTTTAAAAATGTATTGAATGAACACGATAAAACACTTATGTCATAATAACACAATACATACTTGAAGCAATTAACATAATAACAATGTCATAATAAACTAATTTTCAAAACTGAACTGTTTGAATTGGAATGTAACTGTATATAAATTGTAAATGAAGCTGTAAGTGTAAATGTACCTGTATTTAATAAGAATAATATAATGAAAGTAGTCATAGAGTCATCGATCGTACAGTGCAAAGCACACTCCCTCCCCCCACTTTTTTTCAAATTTCCCACTTCCTTATTTGGTAGTTTTTCTAGTACAAGTAGTTCTGAAAAAGTCGAAAGCTGTTTCACCATCCAGTTTCACATATCCCATATTCCCAATTTCAAGCTTCAACCTGCACTTCCAAGCACTCTAACATTTGTTTTGGCACACACGGCATGTAGATTGCTTCAACGTAACAGCCTCATTAGCTTTCTAGTTATTTGCTAGATAGCTAGATCAGCTTGAATATAGTTTTGCAAAAGTCCTTGCCAATGTTATTTCTAACGAGAATAATAGGAGTACACTGTTGTCGTTTTCAGTTGATTCTATCAAAAATATTCTATTTATAAAGTTGCTGGTTTATCAATTCTGATTGCTTCCTGTCAGACAAAGCATGCTTGTCTGAGACAGTTCTTGAACATCGTTCATAAGTTCATAATAAGGGTGAGACAATATTAGGCATATTTTCAGACGAGTCGGTAGGACACGAAATTCTCCGATTGGCTGATTGGGTTGGCGCTCAGAAATCAGCTGATAGTCAGCCAATTGATGATAGAAGAGCAGCTTCTAGCATCACAAACGTCAAGCGTTGCAGAGGTGCAGACTGCGACTCGGATCATCTGGATTATCTGATGAGAATCGACTTCAGATGCCGAATCCCAAGTAGAGACAAAACAAGGCAGCAGAGGGCACCAAAGCTCAATATAGATAAACTAAAAGAGGATGGTGGAAGGCAGGAATATCAACAGGCACTGGAAAATCTCCTGGAAAATGCACAGGAGGGAAATAGGACAATTGAGGAGGAATGGCAGGATCTAAACAAGGCTATGAGTCAGGCAGCAGAGGAGACTATTTGATTTAGTCCTCGGGTGAGACAGGAGAATTGGTTCAATGATGAATGTAGGGAGGCTGTAGAAAGGAGAAACGAGGCCCGAAAGCACTATATTGAAAGACCAACCAGAGCCAAAAAAGTACAGTATGAAATTCTAAGAAGAGAGGCTGAAAGTGTGATAAAAAGAAAAAAGCGAGAATATTCCAAAAGCAAGGTCACCAAAATCCAACAAGATTTTGAGAAAAAGGACCCTCGTGAAGCATATAGAGGAGTGAACTTGTTCAAGAAAGGACACAAGCCAAAAACAACTCTTTGTAAAGATATGAATGGAAAAAGAACTGGAGATAAGGATAGCATTATGGAGCGATGGAAGACATATTTCAGCCAGCTGCTTAGTCCCAACCCAGATCACAATGAGTTGTCAGACCAGAGACTAGAAATCCTTGATGAAGAAATAATCATTGAACCACCTACATCTGATGATGTTGTCTAGGCCTTGGAAAGAATAAAAAGTAACCGAGCCCTAGGGATGGATGGACTTCCAGGGGAATTACTCAAGTATGGAGGTGACTCATTAACAGCAAAATTTGTTCATCTTATAAACTCCGTGTGGAAAACTGAAATTTTCCTTGAGGATTGGCACATGAGCATAATATGCCCCATCTATAAAAAGGGTGATAGATTTTAACCCAAGAATTATAGAGGCATATCTCTCCTATCAACAGCATATAAGACCTTCACCTCAATCATTAAAGATAAGATAGATGTGTATGCTGAGAGAATATTAGGAGAATATCAGGCTGGTTTCAGATCAGGTAGGTAAACTACTGACCAGCTTTTTGTTGACCGACAAATAGCAGAAAAGTTCTGGGAATTTAACATAGATGTCTATCATCTGTACATAGACTTCAAGCAGGCTTATGACAGTATCAACAGAGAAAAGCTCTACACAATAATGCTTGATCTCGGTATACCAAAAAACTTGTAAGACTTGTCAGAGCAACAATGAAGAAGACCACCTGCCAGGTGAAGATAGATGGAGAAATGACAGATAAGTTTGAGGTGAACCAAGAACTGAAACAAGGAGACGACCTGGCACCAGTGCTCTTCTACCTGGCATTGGAAATGGTGATAAGGGAGACTTTGGCTGACACAAGTGGTACATTAATAAATAAAACCCAACAGATCTTAGGGTATGCAGATGACCTTGACCTAGCGGGAAGATCGGTAGCGGCAGTCACAGAGATGTTTGAAAACTTGGAAAGGGCAGCTCATGAGCTAGGGCTAAAAGTAAACTATGAAAAAACCAAGATCATGCACCAAAGCAGACGTCATCTTTGCAGAAGAACCCTCTCAGTTGGGGAGTATAGCTTTGAAAAAGTGAATGACTTCACCTACCTGGGAGTTAACATAGCGGATGACAGTGATGAGATGAAAGAAGTACAAAAACGGCTCAATGCAGAAAACCAAACATACTTCTCTATGCACACTATTCTATTCTATTCTATTCTATGTACACTATTCTTCTATTTTACACTTTGAGCACAGCAACACGTCACGGTCCTGCACCTCACTTTTACATAAACTGCACAACATTTTTAAATACACCTTGAAAGGACAGATAAGGGAGAGAACAAAAACACAACCTGCTTCTCCGCCTGCTCAATCGGTACTCCGAAAAAACAAAAATAAAAATAATTTTGGGCGTATCTTTGACATTATTGCAGATTCCTTCTAACACAACATTATGCTGCAGATATTCAAGTCAACATAGCATGAAACAATCTGACAGAACAATTATCCAAGCTCGTGAGTGATGAAAGAAATAGAAGAGAATGTTTTGAGGATTCATTAATCAATGAGGAGAAAGCAGAGGAGGAAATAAATTTCCTCAAATCTCGAATTAAATGTCTGGAGACATCCAGGCTTGCTTTGGATGAAGAGTTGAAGAGTAAGAATGCTATCATAGACATAATTCAAGCTGAGCAAAATATTATTCTCAACAGAGAAAAACTCAATTCGGATTGAAATTCTATTGAGTTTACTAACTTTAGTACACCTAGAAATACAATTAAACTAAGAAATGAAGACAGACAGGTCAAATCCATAGAAACAGTAAACCGATTTTCGGTGCTCTCTTCAAATACATCGTCACCTTTGATGCCACAAAAAATACAGGTGATAGCTCAGGTTCATCAACACCCCTCAACTCGAAGTAAACCAAAGACTCATAACGGTGATACTTCCAAAAAGAAAAAAGAGTCACAATTCTAGCAGATAGTCAGGGAAAGCAATTCTGTAATTTTACGAGTAAATTTGGAGATGGATTGGAAGTTTTAGTAAGTACTAAATCTAGTGCAAAGTTGAAGCACGTTATTCAGCAAGGTCTTGACATAGTCAAAGATTTTACGGAAGATGATTGTGTCATTTTATTGGCGGGTTCAAATGACCTACATCTAAACGAACATTTTCAACTGACATTGGACCAAGCAATGCGATCTCTTACTGATGTGGATCTAAAACGAATATCCTGGTATGCAGTGTGCCCTACAGGTACGACGATCCTGCCCTCAATGAGAATATCAGCTACGCCAACGCCTACCTATCAAGAGCGGTGAAAAACTATACAGGAGGACTCAACATTCACTTCATGGATATTAACACGTTCCTGAAAAGATTCCACTTTTCGAGGCACGGGCTTCATCTCAACCGACGAGGGAAGAGGATTATGGTCAACCGGCTGGCGAGATACGTGAGAGACTTATTTGGTGCCGATCTCACATCGTTAAGAACTGAAGTGCTTTTGGATAAACCTAATCCTACTGCTTGTTGTTCTCCCGCTATACAATATGTAAATGATATGCCCACGATGATTCCAACATCTCTTTGCCTGACTCCCAATATGACTGTTCGTACTCCTATCCTACATTCAAATCTAAATTTGAGACAATCTTCAGAGTCACCTGGTAATAATAGTCTGATTCAGTCATCTTTTTTGTCACTAAATCAAAGTCGACACAGTGTAGGATAAAATCATCCAACTGAATCATCCATATTTTTCATATAAACTTGCAATCCATTAGAAATAAATTTTATGAATTAGAGTTGTTTCTCAGGGATAGTCAAATAGATGTGCTTTGTGTCAATGAGCACTGGCTCTATAAAGATGAATTAGACTTGTATATTCCTGTTCACTATAAACTCGGCTCAGCGTTTTGTAGAAGTAATAGTGTTCACGGAGGAGTTGCTATTTTTATTAAGAGCTATTTTTATAAGAGCTAAGTTGCTATTTTATACGAGACCTATTCTCATCATAATAAGTATGAAATTGTAGATGTTAGTGAATATTGCACTGAGGGATTATGTGAAATAGCTGCTATTGTATTCCGAAATGATCGACTAATTATAGCTACTGTGTACCGACCTCCCGGTTCGTCTGTTGAAAATTTTACAGAGGCCACTAGCGGCTTCATCAATTATCTATGTGATTTCCATAAATCTAAACTTTTTAGAATAGTTGAAACGGGGGACATAAACATTGATATTAGGAATAATAGTGCTAATACACGTAAATTTCAAAATATGCTCCGTTCAAATAATTTTTACTGCTTCAACTATGAACCTACTCGGTTTGAATCTTGCCTCGACAATGTTTTTTCAAACATAAAGCATAACGAAATTGAATGTACTGTAGAAGAGCCTCATTTATCAGACCATTCTGGGATAAAAACATATATAAAAAAGGAATTGAAAAAATCTAACGATACGGCAAGTGAAAACCCCTTTTATTACAGGAGTGTGAGAGGTCCAAATATTGATTTACTAAGATATAAACTATCCACTATCGATTGGGTTGAAGCTTTTAACAAAGTTGATAGTGCTGAATTAGGCACAAATTTGTTTATAAACAATTTGACTTGTCTTTTGAATCAGTGTTGTCCAATTTTAAAGAAGAAATTTCGCAAACAAAAAGCAAACTTACCACTGAATAATTGGTTCACTCCTGAATTGGATAGAATCCGTTCAATTTTGGTGGTATATCATGAAATTTCGAAATGTGATACAGACCTCTTGCCGATTTATCGTCGATTGAGAAGGGAATACAAGCAGAGGATCAGAGAAGCAAAGCAGCAGGCCAATGGAAATTTTATTAGTGAGTCCAGTAACAAATGCAAAGCTGCCTGGAGAGTAATTAATTCTGAGACCAACCGGCTAAAACGTATTGATGAGGACCTACCTATCTCTGCTACCGATTTCAATGAGCACTTTGCAAACATCTGTAATAATATACAAAAACCCAATGACCATAATGCGGATTTATCTAGTGCTATGAAGGTGCTGACTCATAAAACAATAGACAGAGAGAGGTGCATTTTTGGATGGAGAGAGGTCACTGTAATAGACAGTTTGAGTAATTCTCATTCAGAGGATTTCTATGGTCTTTCTAATTTCTTATTGAAGCAGTTGAAAGAAGAACTGTTGCAACCTTTGACTTACCTCATCAACTGGATACTCATTGATGGTGTCTATCCTTCCTGTCTAAAGTTTTCTGTCACTGTGCCTGTCTACAAAAAAGGAGATAAATCTTGCCCAGATAATTACAGACCTATCTCTCTTGTCCCAGTTATATCAAAGGTGGTAGAGAGTCTGATGCAGAAACAATTGATCAATTACATGGAGAGAAATGACTTGATCACGCCATCCCAGTTTGGTTTCAGGAGTGGCAAATCTACAGGTAAAGCTGTGGAAGGTCTTGTCTGCCATATACTGAAGTGCTTTGAACTGGGTCATGATGTTTCTGCAACACTTCTAGACTTAAGTAAGGCGTTTGATATTGTGGATCACGCTATTCTGCTTGATAAGATAAAATACTATGGAGTGAGGGATATTGAATACAATCTTTTGAAATCTTACTTAAGTAACAGGTTGCAAACCACCAAGATAGGAAATAAAAAGTCTTGGCTACTTGATATTAGAAATGGGGTCCCACAGGGCTCGGTCCTCGGTCCTTTTCTTTTTCTGGTCTATATAAATGACCTTCCTGATTATGCAACTGAGGGTGAATGTATATTATACGCAGATGATACTACATTTCTGATAAATGATAAAGATCCAGGAAAGCTTGGCCAGAAAACAGCGCTCATTGTTAATAAAGCTGAGTATTGGTTTAGTGTTAATAGGTTGATCGTTAATAGCAACAAAACAGAGTCCTTACTGTTTAGCTTAAAATCTGCTAGAGAGAACAAGAATGTGAAATTTTTAGGCATACTCCTGAATTCTAAGCTGAGCTGGGATACTCATACAATGAACCTCTGTAAACGTTTATCTAGAGTGACATATTTACTTGGCAAGTTGAAATATTGTACCAGCTTTGATTTGGTCATCAATGCCTATTATGCATTTTTCCATGTTCATTTGTTATATGGAATTCTGATCTGGGGTAATGCTCCTGGTGCTAAAGATGTATTACTGTGGCAAAAGAAGGCTCTGAGAAGAATGATTGGCATCCCATCCACTGAGTCTTGTAGGGATCATTTTGTAAGACTAGGACTACTCACTGTACCATGTCTATTCATTCTTAATTGTTTGCTTTTTGCTAAAGGTAATCTCGATAAATTAATGCAAAGAAGCGATATTCATAGTCACATCACAAGAAATAGGTATCAGCTGCAGGTAACGCAGGCTAGATTGACTAAGACTCAAATGAACTTTGATTATATGAGTATAAAATTATTTAATAAGTTACCATTAGATGCTAGAAATGTTAGTTTTAGAAAATTTAAAACTATAATGTACAAGTTCCTGAAATCCAAACCACTATATTCACTCCAAGAATGGAATGATTTGAGTATGGAGAGCCTTTCTTTTTTATGATTTATTCCACTGTTTAAATATATTCATAGGCTATATCTATTCATGTATCATTTATGTATAGAACTCATTTTTGTTGAAGTTTATTGTGATATGTGTTCCGACTCCATATTGACTTCTGTGAAACGCTTTATTTTGTATTTGTCTGTGTGACTGTTGTATGTTTTATGTTTCCTGATGACTATGTCTATTGCACTATGTGTTTAACGACAATAAAGAATTCTATTCTATTCAAGAAGCGTCCACAGGAACATAAAGATCAGAATATTTAAAAATATAATTCGTACAGTGGTCACTTATGGAAGTGAAGTGTGGATATTATCATCCAAGGCTGCAGCAAATCTAGACCGCTGGGAAAGGAAAATGCTGCGTAGAATATACGGACTTGTATGTGATGAGGGTGTCTGGCGAATAAGAAGCAACAATGAATTAGCTGCACTTTATAAAGAGCCGCCCCTGTCTGTATATGGCAGACTGAGCCGCTTAAGATGGGCAGGGCATGTAGAGCGGATGCCAGACACTCGGTCTCCCGGAAAAATATATATGGGACAACCGGGAGGCAGAAGACCGGTGGGAAAGCCAAGACTGAGATGGGTGGATGGGATCTCAAAGGATGTAGCAGAACTTCTTCGTATCAGGGATTGGAGAATGAAGGTAAGAGATCGTGATGGATGGAGGCGCAGTATTGAGGAGGCCTGGGCTCGATTTGGGCTGTAGCGCCATCGAAGAAGACGAAGAAGTCAGCCAATTGAAGAGCTTCCTGCCCTGCCGACTCGTCTCAAAAAATCCCCTAATATGGTCTCGCCATTATTATTAATATGTTCTTCATAAGATTATTTGTTACAGGGATGGCTTGTTAAAATTAACTAAACTCTTTTCTAGTCATTAATCAATTTACTGATCATTTTTATTACACACTGGCCGTTTTCATAGTTTCTTAAATAGTAAGTTTCGTCAATTATTGTCCATAATAATTCATACTTTAAAATTTTGACACATTATTATAATGTACAGCTACAGAGTTCTTAATCTATTATCATATTGTTGGATGATTTTAATATTGCTATATCCGGAAATTTCTATCAAATTCTATTCCAAGTGCTTGTTAGTTTTTATAATGCTATATCACTCAATGATATAATTCGTGTTTTGATGAAATTTTCAGTTAATAAATTATTAATAATGTATTTGATTAGAATAGCACCTCCTATTTGTATGAGTACTTGCTCAAGAAAAAATAATAAAACTATTTGAATTTGAATATATGGTCTCGCCCTTCAGATGCGGCTGTAGATATGCTCATAGCAAAAGGATTTCAAAGCTTCTTTCCAACGCTCTTGAAAAAACTCGAATCACTACAATATTAGGATACTCACTCTTCCAATGATGACTCTATTGGTGGCAGACTGAGTCTTTTGACGTACGGATGCACCAGATGTCTTTTCAACGATGGCAAGATCTTCCCTGGCTGCGAGCAGGTCTGCTATGTCGATTGCCGGCCTTGTCGACAACTTCAAACGATTTTGCGAGTATACTTGTGCTATCACGTTCTCTTTAGACTTGAGTCGATCTGACCACTACAAAAATAATTATAAATGCATTCATATTAAAAAAATGAATATTGAAAAATAATTTTTCTCCACAACAATCAAACAGAACAAATTTCGGGCTAAATAAAATATTCACTTTTTATCCTCAATTTCCATAAAACAAAACTATGATAGAGATGGTTATTCGTAGGAGTCAAGAAGCAGTTACAATATCGGCTTCACAAATATCTGGAATATATCAATGAAGAAAATCTACAGTTTTATCGATTTCAAGATTATCCAGAAAAGTTTATTATCAAGATTTTAGATTAATTTCCAATTCTTCAAAATGAAATGAGGTTAACTCATTACGTTAATTCATGAAAACATGAATAACTGTAACAGGGTATCCACTGAATCAGGCTCAGAAAATTCCCGTACATTTCCCGTATATTTCACGTTTTTCCCGGTTTTCCTCGCTGGATAAAACACATTATTAATATGTAAAAATATAGGTTGGGGGGGGGGGTTATGGGGTTACTCAGAAGGGGGGTCAATTTGGAAAAATATATTCTTGAAAAACAATTTCAAAGGTGCACAAGTATGTTTTTCATCAAATGCAGCACCATTATACGATTATAACTGTACACTGTATTTCAAATAATAAAAAAGCAATTTAGAAGAAAAACGAAACTCCAAACCTACCCTTTACCCTTTAAAACATTATAGTCCAGTTACTACCGGTATATACATTGGTGTTTGCAATATATATTGTGGGTAGTTCTGATTTTTTTATATATTATATGGATACATTAGAGAAGTCTAGAACAATATTTTGCATGCAAAATTTCCAATATCTTCCGATTGCCACAATTTAAATGTATAATTCAAAATCCCTCTGGGCGTAGTTTTGTGCTCTTGAACCTGATACCAGAGAGCGCACAAAATTACGCCCAAACGGATTTTGAATTATGCATTTGAATTGTGGCAATCAGAAGATATTGTTGATTGAAAACTAAAATTCATTAAAATTGATTATTTTGTTGAACTTTTATTCGTTTTTGTAACTTAGAACACTAGATATAGAGAGCTCCGGATTATTTCATTTTATTCAGAATTTTATAATCTGAAAAAAGGTGAGAGCAAATTCAACTTTCCGACGACAGGAATTGGCGTCAATTGGCGACATTCTGTATCTAGCACAAGGAAATTTTGTGTGTGTGTGTGTGTGTGTGTATGAGTTTATGTGCGTCTGTGTACACGATATCTCATCTCCCAATTAACAGAATGACTTGAAATTTGGAACTTAATGTCTTTACACTATAAGGATCCGACACGAACAATTTCAATCAAATGCAATTCAAGATGGCGGCTAAAATGACGAAAATATTGTCAAGAACAGGGTTTTTCGCGATTTTCTCGAAAATGGCTCCAACGATTATACGATTTTGATTAAAGTTATACCTGAAATAGTCATCGATAAGCTCTATCAACTGCTACAAGTCCCATATCTGTAAAAATTGATGGAGCTCCGCCCCATCTATGGAAAATTTGATTTTAGATTTCCAATTATCAGGTCTCATTATATAATTTAAACGAAAAATTTTGAGTAGAAAAGATTGAGCATGAAAATCTCTACAATTAATAATCAGTAACATTTTCACCTAAAATTTAAAATAAGTTCGAAATTTGAGAAAATGTGATTATTTAATTGCAAACTGTTGGCAACACTGATTCTATTAAATCATTCACTATGAAGAGATAGCAGATCTCGTGTGTATCCAGCGTTATTGTCCTATCACCAGCTTGCTCAGATCTTTGAATAGTAGACTTGAAATGCGTGTGAACACTAGTGTCAGGTGATCAGTTTTCATAACGGCAAGGAAAGTTGTTTGAGTGCGCCACACCAGATTTTTATATTATGTCTATTATACCTTTGGCTTAACTTATTTGCTTCTACTTTTACTTTATCTTATTTTTTTCGTTCATCTATATTTCTCATCGTACAAAACTGGAAAATTGCGTATCTCTTCAATAAGTTTTTCCCTTCTCTATGATAAACGAGGCCGCACCGTCACCGTCTAAAAGTGAACTGAACTAGTCGATGACGGCGCAGGCAACAAACACGGTGACGGTGCTGGCGCTGTGCGGTAGTTTTGTGTCCCGACACGTTTGAAAGCCTTGTCTTCTCACTCGCCGTAGTACGTCCGACACTCGGCTGTACGTCAGCGCGGGCTCGGTTCGGTTATGTGTATCCCGGCTATAATACGGTACAACAGGCCTCTTCTCATTTTATTAAATCATTGTATTCCTATACATTTATAGGAATCGATAAATAATGTTTAATACAAATAGAATAACTTCTGAAAAATTATTGATAGGATAAATTTTAATATTAAAATAATGTTGACCAAGAACTCAGTATCATGACAATTATTTCCTTTTAACATTATAATAATTTTGTTATTTTTAAACAATAATTAATAATTAATTTCACCAACTAACCATAAGTTGACTAGAATAGATTCTGTAATTTTCATATCCTATTTATTTCAATAAATACACGAGAATGAATATTAGCATATACTAACTCACAAAAAGTGACACCTTTATAATATTTTCCACTTGCCATCGATTTTCGTTGGTAAGAACATTGATCATTGTTATTTCACAAAAAGTAGGTAGAGTTGAATAATTTCCCCCAAAAGGTTGTCTGGTTTGGTCTATGTTTTGGCAACCCAAAAAAAACTTACTTAGGTGGATAGAACCTTTTTAGGCTCACCAATATATACTATAATAAAGTAAAGAACTGACTTATATTAGTACAGGATGGGAAAATTATGTTTGACGCATCTAGTCTGAACTACTGGACTGATTAACTTGAAATTCTGCATATAGATTCTTAATTAACCGAGGATGGTTATAAGCCAATTTTAAATTCTCATTACATTTTCATTACATCAAGTTTTCAGTATGTCAAGTTTTAAAATAGACCCTTGCGGAGCACGGGTTACCTGCTATAATAAAGTTTTGATCAAGGAATAAGGGAGTGTTATTTCCATCGATTTGCAACATTCAGAACAGTACTGAACTGCACGACACTCCACAGCGTTTTCGGCCTACAGTATGTACAGTGCGTCAGTCAGTCCATCAGTGACTTGACTTAATGATTTAAATGAGAAAGGGGCTGAGAAAATTATAATTGAATAAAAATATCATAAAGATTTACAATTTATTGATGCAAAAATAAACACATCAAAGAATGCGTTTTCGCATTGTGGATACATAATTAAAAACAAAAACATTGGTGACGCCCTTTAGCGTATTTAGATTAAGTCTAGTTTAAATTAGATTTAAGTCTAGCGGTAGTGTAGTGGCGAGGCCGGCAGCTGCTGCGTCTCCATTGGATAAGAGGTTCGCCGTCGCGTTGGCAAACGTTCGTGGCTAATCGAGTCTCGAAAATTCAAAACTCACGCATCGATTGTTGGATGCATGTTTCTGGTGAGGAAAATCCCACCGATTGTTTATCGCGTGGTCTTAAATCAATGGATCTCATTAATCACGAGACATGGTGGACAGGACCCCACTGGTTGACTATGGAGGAAAATCACTGGCCTGTAAAATTTGAAATTGAAGAAATAGAGTGTCCACCTGAAATGAAATCTTCAAATGTTGTCACGGTTGTTCAATCTGAAAGTGTTTCAGATAATGTAATATAATTTGATTGAGAAATGCTCTGACTATCAACGTTTGCTACATATCATGATACTAGTATTGAAGGCAGTGCGAATATTGCCGAAAGCAGGTGAACTGGAATTCGATGCGGCGGAGAGATATTTGTGTAGAGTCGTACAGAGAATTCATTTTTCACGTGAGCTTGTTCAACTAAAAAAGGGTGAAGATTGTGCCCCCAAATTTCAGCGTTTGTCACCGTTTATAGACAAGGAGAATCTCCATGAATTACAAGTACGTGGAAAGTGGTCCAAGTCATCACCTCCTCTCACTGTTGGAACGGTTGTGATAGTGGATCAGCCTAATCTACCCCCATTGAAGTGGCCTCTAGGAATCATTGAGGAAGTGTTTCCTAGAGCCGATGGTGTCATACGTGTGGCAGTAGTACGTTTAGCTACTGGTCGTTTCAAACGTCCTGCCACCAAATTGTTTCCATTGCCCACACAATAATTCTTAGGATAAGAATTATTGTTCGTTTTGTTGTGTTAGCATTTTTCTTTTGTCGTCTTAATTTTCTTTCGGTTTGTTTTGTTTTTGTCTAGTTTTGGCCAAAGTTGTGGCTGAAAACTACGTTTCAGGGTGGGGGGAATGGTGACGCCCTTTAGTGTATTTAGATTAAGTCTAGTTTAAATTAGTTTTAAGTCTAGCGGTAGTGTAGTGGCGAGGCCGGCAGCTGCTGCGCCCTAGCGGATAAGTTAGTATTTAGATTATTCTATCGCATAATGGTTAGTTGAAGTTGTCAGCTCGGATCGGACGGTGAAAAAACAGGATCGTTGCTGTTTTTACTTTCCTTGCCCTACTACCATAGGTAAGGAAAGTATTGCTTTCCAAAAAAAATTAAGGTACCCCAATTTCAAGTTTTCTATACGTTTCAAGGACCCCTGAGTCCAAAAACATGATTTTTGGGTATTGGTCTGTGTGTGTGTGTATGTGTGCGTGTGTATGTCTGTGAACACGATAACTCCATTCCTAATTAACCGATTGACTTGAAATTTTAAACTTAAGGTCCTTATACCATGAGGACCCGACAGTAAGAAATTCAATAAGATTCAATTCAAGATGGCGGAAAAAATGGCGGATAATTACTAAAAAACCATGTTTTTCACGGTTTTCTCGAAAACGGCTCCAGAGATTTCCTTCAAATTTATACCATGGATAGCTATTTATAAGCCCTATCAACTGGCATGAGTCTCATTTCTGGGAAAATTTCAGGAGCTCCGTAATATTATTGAGAAAAATGGCGGATAATGACTAAAAATCCATGTTTTTCACGGTTTTCTCGAAAACTGCTCTAACGATTTACTTCAAATTCATACCATGGATAGATATTCATAAGCACTATCAACTGGCATGAGTCTCATTTCTGGGAAAATTCCATGAGCTCCGTAATATTCTTGAGAAAAATGGCGGATAATGACCAAAAACCAGGTTTTTCACGGTTTCTCGAAAACGGCTCTAACGATTTCCCGGTTTCCCGCCGCGTGGACACCCTGTGTTATGAATGAATGAATGAAGATAAATATCAATCGTTAAATATTGAACGATTATATGAAGTAAGTTGAATGTGAAGTAAAGTGATGATTCAAACCATTATTTCAATGTAATGTTTTCATAATCATCCCTAAATTGGATTAATGTGAGATTTTTTCTATTTAGATGGAGAAACCATTTCATTGTAAACAGCCTTTTCATTGTTAAGAATCTTCTAGATAAAATAACTAGATAACTTGTACTTGTCCATAATTTGATAACTTGTCTGCTAGAAAAATTGTCTATACTGGGAAAAAACAAGAATGGTGTACTGAGCTAGGACGCTTTCACTGGATTATTAATAATTATGGTATAGGTATAAGCCTACGCACTTGAAAAGATTGAATAGTGACGTCCAACCGTTTCAGCAACATTTCTCTGCGTAGAATATATTCCTTCTCCAGCTCCGAGAGCACATTCTCTAGTTTGTGCCAATCTTTGTCATCCATTTGCACTTTCAGCATTGGTTTACCGACAAGCTCTGGTGGACACGAAGCCATTACCTGCTTCAGCTGAAACAATTCAAAATATTTATTTTTATTGTCGTCAATCAATCATGCAGTTGTATTTAAAGTACTCATTTGAATTAAACAGTAATGTTTTGGGAAAAAATTATTGCTCTACTGGGCTTATATGAAGAAAATTCCTATTGATGATATTAGATATATATCTTTATATAAAGAAAATTCCTATATCATCACATTATTATTATCTATTTATTTTTTTACAGAACCAAGAATAAACAAAATGGATCGATAGAGTGGAGTTTGAGTTTGTTCGTGATTATAAAAAATGTTGTTCCATTATTGCACAAAGCTAGAAGCTACATAGATCAACATCAAGAAAGAGTCTAGCATAGATAGTAAGAGTAACTATTTCGCACAGAATATTTGTAGATTTACAATTTTCTATATCCCTTTACCAAATGATAAAACATGACTGTTTTTTTTCAATCTCTAGTGGAAGTTACATTTTTGTTTTCCTTTCTAATACTAACCTTGTCTTCAACTTTAGTGAAGATCGCAGCAGGTGTGATGTTTTCAGGAGGCTTTGGGAACTTCAATGCTACCAAAATGTTTCTCAAATCAGCAGCAGTTGCACTTTCTTTCTGTAAATTTATGAAAAGGAAATTTTTAAAACAAAGATTTTATATGAAACATTATTTATTATACCTCCTTTTCTATTGGTAAGGATCACTTCATCACACTGTTATTTATATATTTGATGTAAACCATTTTCATCACAGTAATACTCAGCTCATAAGAATCTCTTTTCTTTCTCATTCTAGGAAGTAATCAAACATAATAGGTTTAATTGTATAATTAATCAATAAATTATATTAATTATTGAATAAATGATGTATTATGTATAATCAACATCTAACTGTTTCTGGATGAAGATAGCACTATTCCAATATTTCATATATTATAATATTTTTTTAAAACTTACTGATTTCAAAATTTAAACTGAAATATAAATTACTTGTTGGTTGGCCGAATTCCCCAACATTTGTTGATATCAACAATATGTTGATACAAGATCAAGTTGAATGAAAATCCAATTTACACTAACTTAGAGCTACTAACTACTATCAAGTGTTAAAATTCAATTGGAAGTTTCGATGACGATCCGAAAAATTTCAAAATTACAATATAGCCTAGACCAAGAATTGCGTAATAAACGTGTGTAGAACCAACGTACTAGAGTGATGTTCATTTTATTTTTCAAATCTGGTTTCACGATCAAGGCCATGCGAGCAGCCTGCAGTTCAGTAATGAGCAAGTCCAAAAGGAGGGTGCGATTATATTTTGAATGTAATCTCTCATTCACATTTCCTTCCATTAAACAACTGTATTGACATCCTGAAAAATAAAATTTATTTTATTCTCATTTAGGAATATAAGTGATAAAAAATATAATAGATTGTTCCCTTACGAGAAAGCCCCGCATAACCTAAATATGTTATAATTTTCCAAGCCGTCAATGTCCCTCACGACTGTTATATTTCGGCTGGATCAATAATTTATTATATTTAACGTGCACATTCGATAAAACGGGCGACATGGCTAAACAATTTAAAACTTTGAATACATGAAAAGCTTGAGCACATGCTCAAACATTTAACTTATGTGATCATGGTGTTTGCTTGGCGGTTAGTTGATGAAACTGCGATACTAATCTGTTGGAACTAAGTCTGCTCTGTTCTCTATTCTATGAATTGAGTTTTAGGTTAGTTGAGTTCTGAATTTTGAAATAATAGCGTAAAAAATGTAATCTCTATAATAATCTTCAGCATATACTTATAATCTCAATAGCCATCTTATAATCGTCTACCCTCTCATCTTCTTAAATGCCTATTTCTTATACTGTAATGGCAGGAAAAATAGAAGTAGCATGACAGCTAGGACCCCATTGGAACTCAATCCGATAGGTATCGGATTTTGTATTTATTCTTTTGTAGGAATAATGGTGATATATTATATATCATGGTTGAATCTAAAAAGAGTTTCATAGTTCTCAACTATTAGTTGTGATCGTATCTGGTATAGTTTCCTCTTCCTCATACGAAATGGTTGAGCCATTTTACCATGAGCAAAAGGTGAAAAGCTGCTCTAGACTAGACTCACCTTTTTTGAAGCATTTGCATCAAAAGTTGAGCAAATGCTCAAACTTTTTTTATGAACATGAGAAAAAGGTTTTGCTCACATTTATTCATATAATATGCTCAATATTTTAGAACTCAACTTTATAGTTGAGAATATAGATGAGAGCCCACTAGATCACACATATAGCCCACTAGATCACACATTGGACAACTGATTATCGTGAATTAATGGTAGTTTATAAATTGAGTACAGTATAAGAAAATTTATCTCACCTATTTCTTTCAAGAAGCTGCTAACCTCCAATAGGAATGAGCTCGAGTCTTCTGGACTGGTGATCTGATTGACATGCTCATCCAAATTGCAAAGTACTTGCAACTCCTTCGAGAGCCATTCCACGAGTTTCGTGTAGGTAACCGATTTTGGTCCTTCAGCTACAGCTTTCTTCCACATATTTTCATCAAGTTCTTCATATCTAACATAAAATGCAATACATTTTTTAATAAATTACCAAGCTGGAGACAGATCATATAAGAGAATTACTTTTGAGAGAGGAAAGAATAATTGGACGAGACATTGTAATAAGGGGCTCAATAAAAACATGATTATTCTGAATTAGATATTGTCGAAAGTAACATAATTGGATCTTTAGCTTTTAACACAGAAACACAAAACACTAACTGGAAACACGGAAGTTCTACTAGTAATACATCTCAAGATAGTAGCACTTTTGAAAAGTGAATAAGGTAAATACGGCAGCAATAAAGTAATCGGCAAGTTATCAAAACGAACTCAAAATCCTGACAAAGTTTTGGCTAATGTATAAGGGTGCGATGACAGTGCTAAAAAAAGACATCTGTTTAATATTGTGACCCGACAAGGAGTACCGGCAAAGTTGGCCAGAATGATTCGGATCACTTTGACTGACACAAGAGGCCTATGATAATGGTGGATAAAAGAGTTGGTGAGGCATTTCAATTTAATGGCGGAGTGAATCAAGGAGATAGCTTGTCGGTGACTCCTATACTTGGCTTGAATATTGCTATACACGTGATAGCTGTCTTCCAATTAGTTTGGTGAGAAAACTACAAAATTCAAAGTATGAGCTGAATACATGGATGAATTTCATCCGTTAATAGAACAGAGAAGTGTATTTAGCTGATACTAGCATTCAAAATTAGGTTCTGATTTTTGAGGTTAGTTTTCGACCTGTTGTCGTCTGCAGATGGCACTTGACATTGGCAACAGACAGAGCATTTCTATGGCGCATGCCTCTGTAATGAATGGTCACCGCCTCAATATATGTAATATATACTCAATTTTGTGCCATTTGTCCAGAATAATAACATCTGTCGATTAAATTACAGTTTTACCGGATTGTGAAACCGTTAAAATCTTGGTTAGTGAACCGGAAAACTTAATCGGGATTAAAAACTAACCGATCTTTGTGGAACAGAAATGAATCCGTAAAATTAACGCCGATTTGTTAATAGATTTACTATTTGTTAATCGGCGTTAATGACCATATTTAACCGACGTACGTGCAACTGGCCTCTAGTCTATGAAAGAAGAGTACTGCGGAAAATTTATGCCCTAGTACGACAGGGGTTGGAATTGCGAATCCGTTCCAACAAGGAATTGGAAGACTTGGGGAAAGGACAGACCATAGTTCGATTTATAAAGTGTCAAAGAATCAGGTGGTTGGATCATGTGGAGAGGATGGCCGCGAGCAGAATCCTTAGAATTGTGATTTGGGAAATAGAAGACAAAGAGGGAGACCCAGAAAAAGATGGTTGGATGAGGTGTTTGATGATGTGACGGGATGGAGAGGCATAGTCAATGATAGGGATGCGTGGAGGTTGATAGTTTCAGAGGCAGTGTGGCCACCCATTTTAAAATAAAAAATTCATGAGTAATTCCCGGTTTTCCAGAGTAAAATTTCAAATTTTACAGGTAGAGTTCCAGTATTTGAGAGATATTTACAAGATAAATTTGTAAAGAATTTATTATTAGTCCAGTCAAGGAAAAGTTATAGAGGGAGAAGTTGAGAAGACAATTTTTGACCCAGCAGTTCCGTTTAGGGTAGTAAGGAGGTAAATATATCAAAAGTCCCCACCGCTACCCTCTGTGCTAAGGGGTGGGGGTGGTTTAAAGGTAATTTTTTTTAGTTTTTCGCATAAAACTCAAAAACTATGTATCTTAAGGACTTGACTGTCATATAACAAATTAAATCTTACATAATTTCCTACAATATTCATCCTACACCTTTTTTATATCTCCTCTAGTTTTCGACAAATCTGCTCTTGAAGGTGTGACATTTTTGAAAAAAAAGGTTTGCCAGCATTTTTTCATTTTTGCTCTCATAACTTTTTAAAAATCGAAGGGAAAATCCATATTGATTATGAGCTTTTAGAGCATTGAATTCTCTTCAATTTGATGTGTAATTTCACACTTTTACGAATTTCCCTACACCTTTTGCAGCAGATTTAGTGTTGAATGTGAAATCTCCATTATTGCAACAATAGACCAATTGACAAAGGAACTTGGAGGGAATGTTTTAAACAAAATTGTTGACTTTGCAGCTTTGTTGAGACTAGTTAGTAGGAGAACATATCAAAAGTCACCATTCCCAACTCACGTGCTAAGGGGATGAGGGCGGTTTAAAAGCTTCATTTATCAGCGTTTTGCTTCCACGCTCATACCTTGAGAACAAGGCGTTCAAACGACATGACTAACAATTCAAAAATTAAGCTTGATAAATTCTCTACACTTTTTGTTGAGTGAGATTTTGTGATATTCCCAACAGTTCCCGAGATATCCGCTCTTGAAGGTGTAAAATTGTTGAAATAACTGGTTTTTATCCAATGTTTTGCTCTTTGAGGGCTTATAACTCTCCAAGAACGCATCATAAAAACTGATGCTTATCTAAGAATTGTAGAGCATAGAATATTATCTTTGAAATGATGTATTATTTCACTATTCCAAGTTTTTCTTTCATTGTTATAGCAGCTTCAATGTAGGGGGTGAAATTTTCATTGCTGCAACAATTGATCGTTTGACAATGACATTTGAATGGGGTGTCTGTGACACAATTTTTGACTTTACAGCTTGATTTGGACTAGTTAGTAGGTGGACATAGCAAAAATGCGCATCTTTATCCCCTCTGTTGAAGGTGTGGAACAGCTGAGTTGACACTTGTTGCAGCAATGAAAATTTCACCCTCTACATTGAAGCTGCTATAACAATCAAAGAAAAACTTGGATTAGTGAAATAATACATCATTTCAAAAAGAATTTAATGCTTTACAAACCGACATTACAGACATTACAGTACACAAACACACACATATCAAAGTACAAATTGGTGGTAGTGGTATTATAAACGTTTCATACCAGTCTTTGATATGTGTTCTCGAAAGTCAGTGAGACTTCGAGTATACTTCATGTAGGACGGGTAAACTGTAAGACACTGATCGAGATAGTGGTTACAAGATCTGTCAACTTGCTTAGACGAGCTGCAAACTGCAAGTGATTGATACTGAAATGTACTGGAATGACATCCCCGGAGAAGGGGGAAGTTGAGGGTGGGGAAGTTGATTGGGAAAATCCATTGTCAAGAAATGTATTCTTGGACATCCGGTCCAATTTCAAACTTCTAGGGCAACATAGATCATGAATAGTTCTTAGTTGATTGAATGGATAGCGGAAGTCAAGAACAAGAGAGTGTAGTGAGTGTAGTGTAGGTTATAGGAGGAACCTTATAATAATGAAATATAATTTACAGTTTTTTTTATATTTTTTTATATTTTGCAATGAGTTACAATATTCATCAAGCTGTGTTCAGACTTGTGCCACGAACACACGCCGTACGCTTTCCATAAGCTGAGGCTATAATTATCATACTATACATATATTGGATTATTTGATAATTATATTCATACAAATAAATATAATACGCATATCATCAGCTGATGAATAGCGCACGTGGTGTGTAACCACGTATTGTATGTAACTTAAGTAAGTCTGTATACAGCTTGTGAGCAAGTTGAGTTTGAACCATTATGAACCAAAAGGAATAATTGAATAACAAGTACTTGAACACTGATCTAGATTCAATAATAAAGTGAGAATACAAGTAACAGGTAAGATGCAAAGTAATAGATGAGTCCCTACCAGCTAAAACTGCCTTCAAGAAATCAGACGGGGCCACTCCGGCCACTAATGATGGTGATGAAGCGGATTCAGAGGACAATAGAGTGTGATAGTCGAAAGTTGGAGGATGAACCTTTTTTGGAACAATAGCCCAATGTACAGGTAGCGCGGCCCCGTCTCCTTTCTTTAACCCTAAGGATTTTTCCCATCGATTTTTAAAAAGTTATGAGAGAAAAAATGAAAAAAAAAAATTGGTGGCAAACGTGTTTTTTTCTAAAATGTCACACCTTGAAGAGCAGATATCTCGAAAACTAGAGGAGATATAAAAAAAAGTTGTAGGATGAATATTGTAGGAAATTATGTAAGCTTTAATTTGTTATATGACAGTCAAGTCCTTAAGATACATAGTTTCTGTGTTTTATGCGAAAAACCAAAAATGTTACCTTTAAACCACCCCCACCCCCTTAGCACAGTGGGTGGGGGTGGGGACTTTTGATATGTTTACCTCCTTACTACCCTAAACAGAACTGCTGGGTCAAAAATTGTCTTCCAAACATTCCCCTCTGTACTCTTTTTTGAGCATTCATTGCCTGAACTATATGGGAATTTTCAGTTTGATCTTCCATGACAAATTGCGAATATCGTATTTAAATTTCCAAATATATTGATAATAATTCTTGAAACTACATTCTATTTTTGTAAGGAATTAGTACGTTCTTTTAACTACTCATGTGTGTGGAGTGTTTTCGGACCATTCTCAATACTCAGTGAGTAGTTAAAAAACAGAACATACTTCACAAAAATAAGACTACAATGTCAAATTCATCAATACATTTGAACATTTATTAGGTATTCTGAGTCATACTTGATGAAGCCATATATGTTCATGCACAGTAGGCTATCATAGCCGATTCTGGCTGTTGGTGACTCTTCAACCCTTGAAGAAAGTCTCATTCCAAAGAAAATGAAGCCATCAAAATATTTAATTTTGAAATGTAATTGATTTATATCATGACTAAAAATATAATCATTTTAAAATAAACTATTAGCGAGCGCCAATTCATGTGAAATTAATTAGGAAATCTACTACAGAAATTAATGTGAAATCTACTAGGCCAACAGTCTTCAGTTACACCCTTAGACCATAGATACTTTATTATTGCACAAGAGCAACTGTTATCAGTACATTAAGAAACATTTAAGACTGTGCAAATGCTAAAAATTAACTTTCTACTAGTGATATTTTCCAAAGTTTTTTGATTTGTATATCATCAAGCTATCAAAATGAAAAAGTTTCCTCAGAAAAACATTTTTCCGATCATTGCTTTTTGAGATATGAGCGCCTAAAGATTAATTAAGGGTGCTATTGAGAGTACATATCCAGTGTCAGTATAATTTCAATGTGTGGATGAATTAAAGCCCTCTGTCTAACACATGCATGAGATTCAAGAAATAACATATCAGTTAATTTTTCATAGTAGGGAGTCGAGAGTACGTACATGTACATCTACATGAGTTCTAACTAGCCTGTAGTACAAAATGTTAATTATTATTGATGTGTGTTTCAAATTTACTATAGGCCTAAATAAAAACTAATGCATATCAATTAAAAAATATGAGCCTACTAGGCCTATTTTTTTAACAAATATTTCTTGAGGAATCCACCACAGTCCAGGCATGGAAACCGATGTTAAAATTTATATTAGAAAATAAACTACAATTAAAATACCTAGAGAAACCAAGAATGAATTCGTTTTCCATCCATATGATCCGGAGTAATGGCATAGCAAGGCGATTCATAGCTATTCAATTCACCGCTATGAGTGCTAGGTAAATGGTTATAGGCCTACGAGCTTTATCGTTGTCGCGCTAATGTTGCGAATAACGGGGCGCTAAATGTATATGTTATAAGTGACGCTACCAACGCAACGCTAACGCGTACCCCTGCTATACATAGTGCTGACAGCGCGTCATTTGTTGTCATTCAACAAGATTAACACCATCAACTTAATTTAATTTGGTTCAGCGTTACCACCGCCGCTGATGCCGCACGTATAACTTGCACTGTGGATGTATCATTATTGCCCAGATAACCCAACGCTAACGCGACGCTACTAAAGCCATGGTATTAGTGCTCTAATGGCACTGGAATAGATTGTGAATGTCTTTGCAACCGGAAGATTCGTGCTACTATTGAGGCTAAAGAAACTTGAATGTGCTCTCTTCTTTTGACATTCCTTTGTGCCAGAAATCAAATCATTTGTATATCCAATGTGACTTGACAATTTAGTTTATTCATCGTCCTGCAAAAAGCCTTCGACACACTGAGCTGCGAGACCCTGAAAGTAGAATTTAAAAGCTGAAAATAGAGGGGAAACTGCAACAGTAGTTGGATGATTATTTATCCAACCGGAAGCAATATGTAGAAATAGACTACCATAAACAAACCAACATATTACAATACAAATTCTCCCTCCTGACCGTAGAGGCGTTACCCAGGGATCTTGGCGATTCTTGGCCATCATCGTCAACAGCACATTATCCTGGCAGCCTCACAAAGAACAGCTCTGTAAGAATACTGTCATGTGCAGTATATGAATTCGAAGACTGAGAAATATATTGTATGAGAAAACAGCGTAAATGGCTCACTTCTATAACTTACCATACCATTCTCTCACTTGAGATATGGCATTGTGGCGTGGGGATCACAAGTACCACTTGCCAAAGTTCCTATAATACAAAAAATGAACAATATTGGGAGGACCACAATGGAACACTAAAACCTGCTTTCCAAAAAACACGGATTACTTTTTATTTGTGTATAGATCATAGAGTCAACAGTCTTACAATACAATAAATACGGTAATAAGAACATATACCTCCCTAAGCTGGAGTCTACTTCTAAAACCTAGGCTACTGGCGGAGCTTTAAATAGCCTAAAGGCTATTAAGGATGATACACCATTTGCTAGAGCACTATGACTACTTGATCCTACTATAACTATACCACAGCTGAGTATGGGCAGGAGAAGACCTACAGTTACTTGACGGGACAAATAATGAACCATGAGTGCTGACGTAAACCCAAACAAAATGAAGACATTTCCCCGGTTACTGGACTGCGGCGAAGATGAGACAAGTAGCAAGGGCTAAAGTGCAATTGCTGGGCAACCGCTGTCCTATCTGTTACCATAAAAAATATAGATTTTTTTAATGAACGGGGAGAAAAAATAAGGCGCGCAAGATAAATAATAAAAGTAATCTACAAATAAAATAACTAAAGCTGCATTTATACCAGAGTTAATAACTCGAGTTATTAACAGAAATTTATCAACTTGACTGAATCGTCAAAAATTTATCTTAACACAAGTTAATAACTCGTGTTTTAACAGAAAATTCCTGGTTAGGTATTAAAGAAAATTTTATTAACATTATGTTAATGTCTTTTGTTATTAACATCAGTTGATAAAAAAAATGTTACAAACTTTTGTCATTAACTCCGGTGTAAGCTTAGCTTAAAGCTGCGTTTATACCAAAGTTATTAAAAAATGTTAATAACTTAATCCTTAGAGATTCTATTAGATTGAATAGGTATAACTTATCATACACATGATGAACATATGTGTTTGTCAAGTTCCGTTCAATCTAATAGAATCTATAGGGAGGATTATGTTAATAACTTTGGTGAAAACCCAGCTTTAGAGTTTCATTAATATTGATATTAATATTAAGATATAGTACATTTTATTCGTCACTCACCTCAAGGTTTCCAAACCATCCATAACATCTTTAAACATAGGTTCATCCATTTTCAACAAAATATGAACTATCAGAAAATGAATTTTTGGTAAAGTAGGTAAAGTTTTACAATTTACTGATTCATCAAAAATAAAGTTTGATGTTCGGTACCGCAACTACTTTAGGTTAGGAAAAACCAATCCTAGAAAATTATGAATGGTTTTAGCAAGAACATAGAAAAAATATTCACGATGATTAAGTTATTATTACTACACAAAGAATTAGAATTGAGAAACTTATGCACATTGATGTAAAGATGCAAAAATCCAATACAGTGCCAATGTGTTGTGTTCAAAATGCCGGATTGCAGAATGCAGATGGACCAGCTCAAGGATCAGCTGATGCCGAAAGCCAACGCCATTTTTGTCATACGTCTTATTTGGTCGGGATGGCCAAAAGTGGGTCGACGACAGAGTGGGTCGATACACATTTGAGACCGACGACAAACTGGGCTAACGACAAATGCGGTCAGCGACAGAGTGGGTCTCATTCCTGAGGTGACCGCATTTGTCGTGTCAAGAGGCAACAAATGCGGTCGATTTTCATTCCTGCACCTCCCGACAAATGCGGTCAGCGACAGAGTGGGTCATTTTTTATCGATATATCAAAATGTTAGATTTTCACTTCTTCCTATCGTTTTCAAAACGTCCTTACATTCATTTGTAGGATTGTCAACCCTGTTTCTAATCATTCCTTACCAAGTTGTTTGTTGTGAACAAAAATGTGAATAGGAGAATTGGGAGATGAGATATCATGTACACAGACGCACATACACACACACACACACACACACACACACACCACACACACACACACACCACACACACACACACACACACACACACACACACACACACACACAAACACAAACACACACACACACACACACACACACACCACACACACACACACACACACACACACACACACACACACACACACACAAACACACACACACACACAGACCAATACAAAAAAAACACTTTTTTGGAGTCAGGAGACCTTGAAATGTATAGAAATTCAGAAATTAGGGTACCTTAATTTTTTACGGACACAGGCAAAGTGGAACAGTGAAAGACAAACTGGGTCTATTCCTATTTTCATCTATCATTTTTTGGCAGCAATGAACCTGTATTCCTCTTAGTTTGTAGTAACATGAAAAAGGCTGAAAAGTAAATAGGAGTTATCACTAGTTTTAGTAATATTCTTATATTGGGGAATTCCATCATATTCAGGGAATCAAATTTATGAAAACATAATGTTAATATCTTTTTTCTTAAATCTCCTTCTAGTATCTAACTGTATTGGAAACAAAACTTAGATATTTATAGGCTCAGATCAGAGGAGGTGGTCAATTTGTGTTATCTATTTTATAGGTTAGTAATTCTAATATTATTCATGATCATCATCTTGGCTCTACTCAACAGAAAAATTCTATTGGCCGAACCGTTGACTGCTTGACCAATTACTCGAAATTGATAGTTGAATATGATGAATTAAATTGAATACTATTTATTACTCATACAAACGTTAATATTGTATTGAAATAAAATTATTATTTCATATTATCTGCCATACCAGTAAGTAGATGGAGAGTGCCATATTTGGGAAGCTTTTTTTGACTTTTACCCACCTCCCCCCTCCCCCGCACCAATCCTACGTACCCCCCACCGCCCCCGTTCATTCCGCACCACCCTGCCCCCTCCCACG
Source organism: Nilaparvata lugens (assembly GCF_014356525.2). Taxonomy (NCBI): domain Eukaryota; kingdom Metazoa; phylum Arthropoda; class Insecta; order Hemiptera; family Delphacidae; genus Nilaparvata; species Nilaparvata lugens. The sequence continues at coordinate 47,995,548 of NC_052506.1, read as the reverse complement.
CTCCTTAGAAGGAGAAGAACTCTCCCCCCTCTCTTTCTCTCTCTCTCTCCTCTCTCTCTCTCTCTCTCTCTCACTCTCTCTCTCTCTCTCTCTCTCTCTCTCTCTCTCTCTCTCTCTATCGAGAGATAATGATAGATTCCGAGTAGAGGCTGTGTCAGGTTCGAGCTCCTCGTTTTTTATAGCTTTTCATTAGTTTAAAGTTGGATTTTTGAATTTTTATACATACCATCGTGTGCAGTTTTCTTTGTTTTATAAAATTGGCAGTTAATAATTCCTGTTACTTTTGTGTTGTGGCTGCAAATTGTGTCTTAAAACGAAAATTAATCATGAATTCACCAAAACACACTACTGTGACTCGTTCTCAGTCAGGCAAAGCAGATAAGCAGTCATCGTCATCATCACAGTCGTCCTCATCAGCTGTGAAAGATAAGGTGCCACAGCAGATGACATCTACTGCTTTGAAGCAAGGCTCTGCCTCTGAGCCGGCTCGCCCTTTATCACCGGCTGTTATCTCAGGTATTGAGAACAATTTCGTGCTTAAAATTCTAAATGACAGCAATGTATATAACAAATTAGTTAAAGACATTGTGTCCGGCGTGTCTTCCCTAGTCATTGAGGGGTTGACAGCATCTCTGAACTCTGCTATTCTTCAAATAGTGGATCTTCAAAAAGAAGTGTCATCGTTGAAAGAGCAGCTTAAGCTCAGTGATGAGAAAGTCAAGCAATCATTTGATCGTGCCGATAATTTAGAGCAGTATCAAAGAAGAAACTGTATTCGCATATTTGGAGTGCCAGAAGCAAATAAGGAAGATACTGATCAACTAGTGATCGATGTTTGTAAAGATAAGCTGGGTGTTAACATCGAGCTGCAAGACATCGATCGCTCGCATCGTGTGGGGTGTCGGCAGGCCGTCGCGGCGTCCAACCCCCTCCACCCCGACCCCGCGCCATCATTGTCAAATTCGTTAGCTATCGTCAACGGTATGCAGTTTTCTCTCAGAAGAAAAAGCTCAAGGGTACTGGCGTTGTTATAAGGGAGGACTTAACACAACGAAGAATACAATTATATAATTCAATGGTCAAAAATTTGGATATAAAAACATATGGTCCTTTGATGGAATTATTTATTGGACTGACACTGAGGGTAAAAAGCATAGTGCAGCCAACCATGTCTGAGAAATGTATTATTATGCTTTGAGTTTTAAATTTCCATTAATGATATGATTTTATTTAATTTATTTGTTCCATTTATTTAACACTATATACAGCATATTTATTTGATTTCATATTTCATACTCTCTGTCCACTTAATTTCATTCAATGAATCATTAATTACTATTATCATTTGTTTTTTTCTTAGAATTTTATTACTTTATTTCTCTTTATTGTCGGTCGGCTAGATAAATGGAGTATGATTCAGTATAACATTTCTCTTCAACAGAACCTTTCCATTCAGTCAAATCCATATATTATCTTGATGTTACTTTTGCATTATATTTCTGTGTGTGAATGAAGAGTAGAATCTCACGTGATTGTGTGATCTAGTTGTCTTTCTTATCCCGTTATCATGACTACGCCCAACTTATCTGTTGCCTCCATTCTCTGTCCTAATTCTTCCTAATCGGTAGGGTTTACCTCTTTGTCAGGAGTACATGATAACATTATTCACTTTTCTATTATTATTATTATTATTATTATTATTATTATTATTATTATATTATTATTTTATTATTATTATTATTATTTTCGACTATTTATTCTTTTATTATTATCATCATATAATAGTATATGTTTATGTATGTTTTTATGGCGATCTTCTCATTTTTCTGTGTCACAATGGAAATAAGTTACCGCTCATACACTATCAGTATGCAGTTTGTTGCCTAATATATGTATGTGTATATATATATTTTTTCTCTCTCTAATTATTTTGCTAATTACAGTATTTTGATTAAGTTATCAGCCTTCTGCTTCTTTTTTCTTCTCAATATTCACTATTCCTGTGGTACTTGTATTTGATTAACAGTATTAGTATGCTTGTATCAATGGAGCCGAACCGCCTTGGCCATCTAATACAGTGTTATACTATTGTTCATAGCGCTCGACTTCTTCACTTGATTTTGTTTTTCTTTTATCTCATATGATTTCTATATTTCTTTTCTCATTTCTTTCTTTGTGTGTGTGTGTCAGTATGAATGTGGTAAGTGTCTTTTTTGTATCTTCTTGTTGCTTCGTCGCAGCCACCTTGTCTATACAGCAGGATGACGGCGCGGCCGAGCTGAGTGTCGGCGATGCCCTCAAGCGGGCTGTCTCTTCTTTCCCTGATCGTCTTAAAGTCGCTCATGTCAATGCACAATCCCTTCTCTGCCATATAGATGAATTTAGGCACACTTTCGAGGGCAAAGATTGTGACATCATTCTTATATCTGAAACCTGGCTAAAACCGACAATCCCTAATCGACTTGTTGCACTCGAGGATTATGTGCTTATTAGGAATGACCGGTTACACAAGAATGGGGGAGGGGTTGCCGCGTTTGTCAAGCATTCTCTGTTGCCTGTTCATAAGTTTTCCTCTGATACCTCCCGTGCAGCTAGACCTGAATACATGTTTATTGAGGTAAAGTGTAACAGAGTTAAAATGTTAATAGCAGTTTGCTACAGGCCGCCTCATATTGGGTATATGTCAGAATTTGAGGAAGCACTACTTGAGCTGATGGTGCTCTATGAACATGTGGCTATCATGGGTGACTTCAATACTGACTTACTTGGACCTGATACTCATGACAAAATACAACTGACCACTATGTTTTTTGCGAATGGTATGACCTTGCTGCCTCTCCAAGCTATGCACCATACATCCACCTCTGACACATTGCTTGATCTTATTGCAGTTGCTGATAAGAAGTCAGCTGTGTGCCATGGGCAGATCCCTTTTCCAGGCCTTTCAGCACATGATATGATATTCCTTGTCTATAATATCAAGAGGCCTAAGCCTAAACCTAAAATAATCACTTATAGAGATTATAAGAATATTAACTACCACAGCTTGTTTAATGATGCAATTAACCTTGACTGGCTACACATATTCCATACTAACAATGTTAATGTTATGTTGAACATTTTGAATCACAATATAATCTCTCTTTTTGAAAAACATGTTCCTTTGAAAAATCGTAGAATAACTAGGGATCCTGCTCCATGGCTCACTGATGAGATACGCCAGCTGATGAGGGATCGAGATTATTGGTGCAAAAAAGCAAGAGCGTCAAAAAGCCCTAATGATTTCAATCATTATAAGCGTTTGAGAAACTCTTGCAAGCAAAAAATTAGAAATTCTAAAGCTACATTTTACCGAGACTTGATCTCCTCAAAGCGATCATCAACTTCATCTTTGTGGCATGCTCTGAGGGAGATTGGGGCTGGCAAGGAGAGGCAGGTACTGACTGTTGCTCACTCGCTGGATGATCTCAATGATTTCTTCACTGACATCCCTGTAAGTTTGGACCAAGCTCGTGCTGACTTTGACTCTCTGCCTGATTGTCATCCAAATGAGGATTTCTACTTCTCCAATGTCATGGAGCAAGAGGTCTTCTTGGCTGTTCATAGAGTAAAGAGTAATGCTGTTGGTGCAGATGGTATCCCAATCAAATTTATCAAAATTATCCTTCCTCTCATCCTTCCTTTCCTCACTCATTTAATCAATACCTCACTTTTAACGTCGGTTTTTCCTGATGACTGGAAGTCATGCAGAGGATGCAGTGTGCACATAATTATTGTGTTTGCTTTATCTTCAACCTGAGACGTGACGACCATGTGACCGAATACTTTAACAGACTTGAACTCATGAAGCTGCGTGAGAGTAGATCACATCATGCTTTGTGCTTCCTGCATAAGATATTGAAAACCAAAACGCCTAAGTATCTGGCAGTGGGAGTGGTGTACCATTACTTGGGTGATTTTGGCCGTGGAGGAACGCGGCATGGATCCTATCTGCTGGCTGTCCCAACACATAGGACTGTTATGTTCAATAAGTCGTTCCTTGTGACAGCCTGTAGTTTATGGAATTCTTTGCCTGCTGAGCTGAAGCTAGTTGAGGGACGTCGCCGGTTCGGCACGGCTGTCTTGCGGTGGATCAGAGGTGGTGGACTCGGCTGGAATGCTCCCTAACCCGTAATTCAAGTCTATATAGTATATATATATATAAATAGAAAGGAAGAAGAGAAAAGTGAATACAGTTGAGAATTTTCAGTCCAAATCCATAGATTATTCCGGTAGAAGAAAGGGAAGAAGGGAAAAGAAAGAAAAGAAAAAGGAAGAGAGAAAGAAGAAGAAAGAGAGGAACCACACATACATGCACACACACACACACACACAACACACACACACACACACACACACCACACACACACACACACACCACACACACACACCACACACACACACACACCACACACACACACATATATATATATACTATATATATCAAGTGTAAACGTGATCAATAATAATTACACCCCAAAGGTTGAGCTTATTTTCTACAAATATAAATCTTTTGTCCTGTTCATATTTTTCTTGTTTGATTTTTACCTCGGGAGTTGGTCATCATTATGTTTTATTTTACACCTACCCTCAATATTAATATTGTTTGTATTTAACAAATGAAGAGCTCGATTCCAAACCGGCCTAAGTCCATTTTTGTGGAAATTGAGATATCAGCTGATTATTGAACCTTATACATAGACCTTCACTCCTAGCATACTAACTACTCCAAACTAGCCTTAGTCACTACAAAATAGATATCACAATATCACGTTTTTTTCCAAAGTGTATCTAAGTCCATTGCTGTTCCTTTCCATTCCAACCTTAGTCCTTTGCGCATGCGCAGAGCATCTTTTTCTGTCGGTCTGTCTACAGATTGAAGCCTAACTACCATTTTTACTTCGAGATCAGCACGTTTTCAAGGGAAGAGAACAGTGAAAGTCAATAATACATACACTTTTTAAAAAAAATTGGCAAAATATATTCAACTCAGCAAATACAGCACTTGAAGAAACTTATCATATTAGTGACATGAAGAAGGTCCAAGTCCAAGTTTCTTTCCAAAATGTCACCAAGTCCATGGACTTAGTGACTTTTTGAAAAAAAAAGCAAGAAAATTAACCTATTACTTAGAAATTACTTAAAAATATGCAAAATTATTGTATGGAATTCAAAATACACACTTTATACATTGGATTATAAACATTTTCCAACATGTAAGTGATGACTATCAAAAAATCGATTTCCTGAGAAAAACACTTTTGCGACTTGGGCCCATTTGGAATAGAGCTCCTCAAATACTGAACCTTATTCATATTTCTTCATCAAAATGCTGTTACGGTAATACAATAAATTATATTAATATTGAATAATTCTAAACACTCTGTTGGTAGAATCAATTCGATATCTCTCACTATAACTGGAAAGCATTAATTGATATAAAACAACCTGTCAATTAAAATCACCATCTTGAATTTTTCAATGGATATTTTTTGTTCTCATCACTAATATTCTTATTCAGCATGTTGTGACGAATAGATTAAGACCGTTTGCAAGGATTTATAAAGAAGTTGACTTGAAAAAATGGATTTTACAGTTCTAGCTTTGTTACCTCATGACTATGGAAAAACGCACCAGAAGACAATGCAAGGTTTTATTTCTTTGGAGGGCGCTGGAGAACACATTTATTAGAGTTGAGACATCTTCCACGGTTCTTATCCAAAAATGACCACGGGATGACATTCGCGCCCGGACTAGGAGCTGAGCCATCTTGTTGGAAGATTTTTACAACTTTTCTCCCATTATTTCCATTTCGGTGCAAACTGCATGAAAGTGGGTGAAATGACAACGTAGACGTCGACTTAGTACTAGAACGTGAGACCTTGAGCCTCATACAAATATATAAAAGTGACCAAAACTCCCTCATAAGTGTATTCTGGAATCTGAATTTTTGGTAAGTTGTTTGGAGATGCTGAATCCAAATCCGAAAACAGAATCTTCCTACTGTACCTTTATTTATAAGAAAGTTAGATTTGAGAGAAAAAAGATGAATATTAAATTGCGAAATAGGAGACTGCAACTGAACTTGTTATTCTGTAATGATTTTTGTTCTTCTATGTGAAATTGTTATAATAACAGGTTCTCATTTAATTTTTTTGTCTTTCAGGGCTTATAACTCTTCAACAATACATCATAAGAATGATTGCTTATCTTAGGTTTATGAAGCAAAACATTTCTATTTGATTTGATGTATTATTTGACCATTTCATGTTTTCCTTCCATTGTTATAGCAGCTTCAATGCGGGCATGTAATTTTCAATTCTACACAAATAAATAAATGCGGTTCCACGCATTTAAAACAGTTGGGATTGAGACTCGCAATATTTTGCTATGTTTATCTTTAAACTAGTCTCATTGAGCTGCAGAGTCAAACATTGTGCTCCAGGCATTCCCCTCAAATTTAATTGTCAAATGATCAATTGTTGCAAAATTAATAATTTCACCCCAACATTAAAGCTGATATGAAATCATGAAATAGTGAAATAATACATCAAATCAAAGGGAATTTGATGCTCTACAAACCTGCACAATAAGCATTCATTCTCACGTTGCATTGTTGGAGAGTTATAATCCCTGAAAGACCAAAAAATTGAATGAAAACTTGTTATTCTAACAATTTTACACTTTCAAGAGCGAATATCTCGTAATCTGTTGGAAATATCACAATAACCACTCAGCAAAAATTGCAGAGAATTTAACAAGCTTCATTTTTGAATAGTTAGTCATGTCGGTTGAACGCATTTTTTCTAAGTTATAAACATGTAAAAATGAAAATTTTAAACCACCATTATCCCTTTAGCACAAGGGGTAGGAATGTGGACTTTCGATATGTTTTGGGGTACAAAGGAGGAGTGCATGCAAAAGTTCTGTCAAGCTGTCGGAAGGGAAAATCAGTGGGGTACGAAGGAGGAGCCCACTGAAATGACGTGCTCCTTCTTTGCACCTCTACGATTCGGTACTTTCTCACGAAAATGATTTATGCCCGGTAGAATGCGCTCCTCCTTCGTACTTTCCGATATGTTTACCTCTCAACTGGTTCCAACAAAGCTGCGAAGTCAAAAGTTTTATTTAAAACATTTCCTTCAAATTAATTTTGTCAATATTGATCTATTGCTGCAAAACTGCAGATTCCACACTCAACACTAAAGCTGCTGCAACAGTCATGGGAAAAACATGAATTGTGAAATTATACATCAAATCGGAGAGAATTTGATGCTTCATACGCTTATAATCAGCGTGGTGTTTCATAATCGATTTTTAAAAAGTTATATGAGCAAAAATAGAAAAAAATTGGAGGCAAATTTGTTTTTATTACAAAAGTGTCACATTTTCAAAAGCGGATTTCTCGAAAACTATTTGAGATATAGAAAAAGTTGTTAGATTAGTATTATTAGATCAATATATTATTGTAGGGAAGTATGTAAGCTCCAATTTTTTATAGAATAGACTTGTCGGTCAGTAGGATGCATAGTTTTTTTGAGTTATATGCGAGGAACCAAAAATGGTATGCACTTTTGAATCACCCCACACCCTTATCACAGAGGGTGTTGGTGAGGGGGCTTTTTATATGTTCACCTACATACTACCCTAAAAAGAACTAAGGGGTCAAAAATTGTCTTCCAAACGTTTCCTTCTATACCTTTTTGAGCATTCATTGTGTGAACTACAAATGGAAAATGTTGTGTGCTTATAATGATACAATATATTTATTCTATTGGATTTAATCAGTTTTTAAATAATGTACAGACATAGAATTTTAAGAAAATTTGATTTTATCAACAAAATAATAACACTACACATCAATAATAACTTATCTGCGATATTTTCAAACATACACTTTGTATTTTACATGATAGTACAATTTTAGTAATAATTATATCAGTTAATAGTTTCTTTGGTAACTCTCTCTTTCATGATGGCACTAGTCTTTGTTACCTGAAAATAAAAATAAATTAGTATTATTATTATCAAAAATAAATTAGTATTATTATTATCAAATAACAACTTTAAGGACTAAAATATCGTCGCCAGATATTTATAGGCCACTATGGAATTAGCATCAATTCAAACTAGTCTTTCATTCAAATATTCTCATTCGAATTAAAAAAAAAATTTTAATACTATTGTGATTTTTTCCGTCTACGGTACGGTATCTACTTATTTGGAGTAAGATATAATAATTATAGTTGGCCTATTTGCATTTTTATATTATTTTCTCATGCGGCAGCTAATATTTCCTTGCGAGCTATGAAAATTCATAGAAATATAAGATCTACATCAACTAGCATCACAATGTGATAGATAATATCATAAGTCACAATAAATAACATATTCTTGGAACAGACTGTCTTAACCACCTCCTCATATTTCCAATAATCCTACATATATTTTCAATACTAGGCACCTACCTATTGATAATCACGAATAATACTCGTACCTACTATACGTACCTACTCATAAAAGAAAATTAATATATCTATGACAACCTCCATATAATTTAAACCGTCAATGGGCCTTACGACTGTCACACTTCAGCCGGGACCGACAATTCAACGAGCCTTCCGATATATATATATATATATATATCTATAATATCCAGTTTTATCAACCACATTATGGCACACAGCTCACATGAGTTTCACAAATGAAAAAAAATATCGTGCATAGTATATCATACTATTCAGTACCTACATAATAAAACTTCTATCAAACAAAATTCATTGCTCTCATGAGTTTGCAATCACTTTGACGAAACTTGTGAAATAGTTTGTGAGATCCATGGCATGTAGTCGGATATTCTGGTGTAGAGGCCTGGCAGCTTGGGCCTCGCACATCCGATTCCGGTGGACACGACTCCAACCACCAGCAGGCTGTCATCGTCATCACTCCTTGAGAAGCCCTCCACCATCAGCGGACCACCGCTGTCAGCCTGCACAAACAAAATTATCACCAATATTATGAGCACATTTAGAAACAAATCATTATATTCTGTTTGGAATTGATTTTTTCTTCTGAAATTATTAATGAGAAAAATCAAACCAGGTAAAAATAAGATCATTAAAAAGAGCTGAAATCTAGACAAGTTGGATTTCATTTTAAAAATCCATCACTTTTTAAAATTTTAATATTTTTTGTGCTAAGTTTTATGATAATGGATATATTCCGACAGCAAATAGCATTTCAATTATATTTGCTGTCGGAATGAAAATGCCAGGTACCAAGCAAAATTGCTGAATCCTATACCTACAAAAAGAGAATTACTCAAATCGAGCAGACTTGAAGCTAGCCACCAATGATAATAATAATAATAATTTTTTTTCCTTTTTCCTTCGTCCTGGTACCCCTAGAAGAAGGGAGTTCATTATAGAAAATATAACAAAAATGAAAAATACACTTATAAAAAGAAATCTTACAAACAAAACAAATGAAGAATAATAAAAAAGCAAGAATGACAGAAGATAAGAAAAATTCCTTTTCAGTGGAAAATTTCAAAAATTATAAACCAGACGAAATATAAATTCTCCAAAACCTTCTAAAGAAGGTTTGACTGGAGGAGTCAAGTTTCACATTATATTATTATTATTATTATTATATTATTATTATTATTATTATATTATTATTATTAATAACAATATATTAATAATATAATAATAACAATAATAATAATTATAACAATAACAATATATTAATAATATAATAATAACAATAATAATAATTATTATTATTGTTATTATTATATTATTAATATATTGTTATTATTATATTATTATTATTATATTATTATTATTATTATTATTATTACATTATTTAATGGAGTCGAGCTTGGAATATTGGGTATTATGACACCAGAATCTCTCGCAAAATACACTGATTTGTCCAGACATTATTTTGAAGATGAATTAAGGGAAATAAACGAAAAAATAAGTTATGGTTTGAGAAATAGGCTATTTAGAGCACAGCGTTATAATAATAATTATGGTAAGAACCTATTAAAATACAGAATCCCTTACCTGTTGAACGATTTGCCACCAGAATTAAAAAATTTACAAAGAAATGAAATAAAAACTAAACTTAAGAATTATTTTATAGGAATTGTTTGAATGAAAAGATATGTTGAAGATTATTGTTAATATTCTGATAGGTTAGTTAGTAGATAGGTTAGTTTGCACATAGTAGACAATAATAAACTGCACTGTACAATGGGAAATGGAAAAGAAAAAACTATGGATGAATAAATAAATAGGAATAATTTTAATATTGTAAACAAAAAAGTGCTTTAGAAGCAGTTGAAAATGATTAAGAGAGTGTATATTACAGTTTGTAGTATAATAAATGTTTTTTTGGAGGATAGGTTATGTTTTTGTATTCTATGACTGTGTGGTATTGTAATATTGTTGATGTGCATGTTGGTTCAGCTAGTCAGCTGTTCAAAGCCACCTAAATGCAAGAGACAATAATGTCTGCAAGGTTGATCACCGATTTAGTAGAATATAGAGTGACTAATGTTGTGATTCAAGTGGTAGAAATTAGAACTTTAATATCAAATCCCAGATAGAAACTATAATAGACTTTCAATTTAGTTTATTGAACACTTTACAAAAATTTTCATTTGTAGTATTTATAGAATGTATACGGTAACTATTATGATGTAGTATGAAATTTGAATACTCCTCAATTAGCTCTAAGCTAGAGGAGCAAAAAAAACACTGTATTATGATACTATGTAACTTTAAATGAAATAAATTGAAATTAACTTTAAATGAAATAAATTATTATTTGAGGTTTGAGGTTTTGCTTGACCACCATTTCCCTGGGCTCCGACCCCCAAGGAAGAGTGACAAGCGATTTTTCCAGAGTGAGTGCTCCACATGTCCATGTGGTAAACAATCATACTGGGTCCGTTACCATTAAATCGTTTGCTCTGAGTAGACGTAATGATCCAAGAATGACAGCCTTCTGCATCTGACCTGCAAGCACAGCAGCAGGTCTCTCACAGGCTGGAATCGTTCTAAGGTTGGCCAAAAATGAAGGTCTCATGCCTCCCAGTACACCTACAATCAACACCACCATTCTCACAGAGTAGCCTGGGTTTAGCCTGCGCAGCTCCATTAGTAGGTCATGATATTTCGTCTGTTTTTCCTCCTCTTTGGTGACAATGTTACCCTCAGCTGGTGCTGAAAACTCAATGACATACATTGTCTTCGAAGTGATGTCAAGGAGGACAACATCAGGCTTTGTGGCTCTTAAAAGCCTGGTGGTAGAGAATGAGTAATTCCAATAAATTCGGCACCTCTCATTCCCCACAACAGATTCAATCTCCCCTGGGGCATAAGGCAGCACTGGTGTTTTGTCGATACCATATGAGTGTCTAAGATGGTAATAGAGAACTCGCAGAGCAGCATTATGTCGATGGATGTAGCCTGCAGTTGCATGCACAGAACAAGAAGACAGGATGTGCATGATCGTCTCTGGTGCTCTATGACACACCCTGCAACTGATATCAGGAACATCCATGTGCATTACTCTGCTGCGGTATGACAATGTGTTGATGACACCATCTTGACATGCCAGTATGAAACCCTCAGTCTCAGATTTCAGGGCTGCTGACTTCAGAAAAGCAAAAGTCAGTGGCTTGGACAAGCCTTGCTCCTCAACATGCCTGTAGAAAACACCATGCAAGGACTTGTCCTTATGTTGCTGCAACAGGAGTCTGGACTCAGCAGTCTTTATTCTAGCCCTGAGCTGATTAGGCTCATGCTCCTCCTCCCGATCAGTGCGAAAATCGAGACCAAGGGTATCTGCCGCATGCTGTGCTGCCTTATATAGGAAGGCCCCAACCCCTGCAACTTCATGGTCATGAACCAGCTGCATAAGGGGATCAGAGCATCTTTTCATTTGAATATCGCTGCACCACACCTACAGCCAACTTGAGGTCAGATTTGCTAGCTGCATAAATCTTCAAGTCATCCATATAGAAAAGGTGGCTCACTCTATGGATCCTGTTTCCTGGTGTGCCACAGCAATAGCCCTTTGTTTTCTTCAGGGCAGCAGACAATGGCAGCAGTGAAATGCAGAATAGAAGAGGGCTCAATGAATCTCCTTGGAAGACACCTCTCCTATAAGTTACCACTCTAGTTGACACCATCCTCTGCTGTGATCTGACCTCAAAACGGGTTTTCCACAGGGCAAACAGATCTTCCAGGCATCTCACTATGCTTGGAGGCACAGAAAGGCATTGTAATAAGTGCACTATTAGCTGGTGTGATGTGGTATCAAATGCCTTCCTGTAATCAATCCAGGCCATGGACAGGTTACGTTTATATTGAACTGAATCTTGCATGATGCATCTATCAGCAATCAAATTTTCTTTGCAGCCCGCCATGTTCCTTTTACTGCCCCGCTGCTCAAAACACTGCTGCCATACTGGCTGAATGTGCTGCAATATTCGATCACTTATGATCCTTGTAAGGATCTTGTAGCAGACATTCAGGCAGGTGATTGGTCTATAATTGCCTGGGTTGGACAAATCACCCTTTTTGGGTAGGAGGATCGTTCTTCCTTCCACCAGCCAACCTGGGATGGGGTGATGTTCACACAAATAATTGGTGAATATCCGTGCCAAGTGACGATGGGTACAAGGCAGATGTTTCCACCAGTACCCACTAATACCATCAGGGCCTGGTGAGGCGAAGTTCCTTAAGCCTCTAATCACTCCTCTCACCTCCTCCTCAGTTACTGGTGCACAATCCTCCCTCTCATTCCGTATGGATCTGCACATGTCAGCAAAGGCCCCCAAGGCAGGAGTCTCCTTATTTAGCAGAGGCCGAACCTCATAGATTGACCCCCAGAAAGCTTCAATCTCCTCTACAGCAGGTAGTGCATTGTTTGCTTCTACAGGTTTTTGTCCCTCCAACAGTCTTGAAGGGTTGAGGCTGAATGTAGCATTATCATCAACCCATCTAACTCTCTTTTTCAAGGACTGTTGAGCAATTTTCAGTGCCTGTATCCTGTCTATACAATGTTGTTTGATAGTGAGAAGTACTCTCACATTCAAAGTGTGATGCTGCTGTCTTATCTTATGAGCTATCCTCCTTATTCTTGGGGTAAATACTCTTCCTGCTTTCAAGAAGTCAATCACACTTTGAACTCTGGATGCCTGCTGTCTAGCTGTCGTTATTTTCTTTAGAAGCTGTTCCATCCTCTTCCTGGCTTTGAATATGAAGCCACCATCTTTAGGCTTTGGCCTAGTTCTGGAAAGAACTATCTGATAGACAGCTTCATTCAACGTGAGGATATCCACATTGTCCGGGAGTCTCTCCATGAGGCCTTGATCCAACTGAGCCAGTTCTTGTGGCTTCAGATTGAGTTTTAGGTTGGTGTTCTTCCTCCTAGCACCCAAATCTGCTTCTAAATGGGGCTCAATGATTCCAGTTCTGGGCTGTTCTTCTACCTGATCTCCTGGCGGTGTCAACTCATTAATCTCCTCATTTCCAACAACTGGTTTCACTGCTGTGTACCCACTTTTCCGCAAATAGGATACATAGTCTCTCAGTTTTTGTGCAGAGAATTGCAGATCTGGATGCTTTTGCAACCAGCTTCTTTGCAAACGTGCCATATATCCTCTTCGCCTAGGAGAACTACCCTCGAGGCATAAATAAATTATTATTATTATTATTTATTATTATTATTATTATTGTTGTTGAAGGATCACTTCCACCCAATTATCTTTCAGTAAGCGGGGATTGATGAATATGAATGTAGAGGAAGAGTAATAATCACTTTCCTTTATAGGGATAGGGCTACTACAATTATTATTGAAATGGAATGAACATCATACAATACCATTCTTATATTTTCCTTATTCACAACATTTTATTTTATTTACATATGAAAATGGTCCTAATGAGACAAAACATGATGTTCAATAACATATTAAAAGAGTGCAGGATGATTTTATTTGATTTCAGGAAGAGTAATATTTATCATTGATTTTCACAATTAGCACAAAAAGCCTTTTGTTATATAAAAATGATGGTCGAGTGTATAGTTGCCCATTCATATTAGATGAATAAAAATACACTAATCTATATTATAGACATAATCGTAATGAGAATTAAAATTGAAGAAGAAGAATTACTTGGAATTAATTCTTGGAATTGACACAACTACACATTTCAAAATAGCAAAAGAAATTAGGCACTATTCACTATTGTATGGAACATACCCAACAGGCGTCCTTCCCACCCTGTTCGACTCCGGCGCACATCTGTGAGTCAGTAATTTTGATTTTCTTGCCCATGGACCGGTACCAGCTTCTACATGTTTCAATCCCAATAACCTCCAACGTCACTTTCTTCAGGATATCAGATCTCGAGCCTGAAACATTTTAATCACCTTGAATATTATTATCTCAACTTCCATGAACTATAATTTCTAATCATATTTTCTTCGACTCCTGAGTAATTAAACTTATCAAAGAATGACTAAAGGAAGGTAACAATACAGATGGAAATTACTGAGATATTGCAATTATTCAAATGTTAATGAATTATTTAATATTATTGAACGAAAATCCAAATTAAATGCTGCAATTCGTAAGTAATAGCAATGTTGTAAGTTCCCGGGCTGAAAAAGAATTTTTGATATGTATCGCTCATCGAATTTCCATCTACGGTAGCTGTTTACCCTGTTGTAAATATTTGCAGTAGCAGAAGTCTTCAGGGGTGAATTACAGCATTTAATTTGGATTTTTATTTAATAATAATAATGTTAACAATAATTGCCACCGGATAAAGACATCTTATGTGATAAGATAACCATTTAATGTGATCAAGAATTTTAAAACTGTTGAAAGAATGGCAGAAAAATCTTGATTAAAAATTAAAATTTCGAACAATACAGTCTCATTTTCAGGTAAAATTTTATAGATCAGATTTTCTTATTTACTCATTTTTTGTGACTCGACATAACTTTTGAAATCGAGACATGATGGCTCACCTAATGAGATTAGGTGAAAAAAGTTGGAATGTTGAAGATTTGCAAATATGGACTTCTTCAAGACTTTGAACTTCAAACTTTTAATATATAAGCTTCAAGTACATAGCTATCAACTCCCTACCCTACCTTCCACCTTCATTTGAATTGTAGAAAGTTCGATCATGCATTGAATTCTATTTTTGTAGGACTACA
This sequence comes from Nilaparvata lugens, assembly GCF_014356525.2. NCBI lineage: Eukaryota > Metazoa > Arthropoda > Insecta > Hemiptera > Delphacidae > Nilaparvata > Nilaparvata lugens. Next base: position 47,980,260 of record NC_052506.1, on the reverse strand, counting down.
TCATAATTCAATTTTGGGTAATCAGAAAAAATGGTGAATTTTGATACGGTTCACTGTTGATGAATGGTGTAAAAAGTAGTCTTTGTGGTCTAAATAAGTACGGTACATTTTAAAGGGGTTTTTTGAAATGTGTGTATATATCTTTAGGTGAAATTTAATGAAAATCACGATTTTGTTGCGGTTTACCTGTGTAGGTGCTCTCATCAGTCCATCCCCAACCAGCTACAATAGCCTTGTGGTTTGTGAAAGAAGACGCTCCTTCATGAGATGGGAGACAAGCTGGGAGTACTCTCCCGGACCAGGGTAGAGCATCCGGCATCACAATCAGAGCGATGTCATGGACGTGCCTGAACACACATGTAGTCAAGATAGTTCTTGCAAATGAATTCGAAAACTTTTGCCTGTTTATCAATGGTGATAAACAAAACATGAGTCACTGCTACGATTACCATAGTATATTCTTCATGCGGCTTATCACATTCAAATTTGAGACAAACTTCTTTCAAATGGATATATTATGGATTATTAGATTCTTAGATTACCTCTTTATTATTATTATATTTATTTTTTTAGATTACATTCAAATATTACTTTACATTTTCAGCCTATTCATTTAGAATGAGATGTGTTCTGATTCAAGAATCTAATAATAATTATTACATGATAATCAATATTGTTTGTTTGATTGATAAATGTTAATTAACACTATGACCACAAATAAATAGGCCTATATCCATAATGATTTTTAGGATGGTCAGTTTTATGGTATGATAAGATCTTATGGACTTTATTCTAAATTCAAAGAGTCTTGGACCCTTCAATTGATTCAGGATAGCTTTTCATGAATTTAAAAACTCCATAATTAAATCTGATAAATACTTGAGATAATCAAGTATAATTTGACATTTTTGAAAATTAATATCAGAAGACGATTAATAGTTCAATACCAGAGTACATGATGCAATGAATGTTCCAGAGTTCTGTGGTTATTGTCAGTAAATGAAACATAATTAAAAGATGATACCGTGATTGTTATAGCAGATAATATATTAATATGATAAAAAAGAAAATATTTGAAACAATAATTACTATATAGGCAAATAAAACTGTACTACGCACAAAACGCACAGCTCACCTCACAATTATCCACCAATGACATTTTCTTCAATAAGACAACCCAAACTACTTACAGGTTTACACGAAGTTCTCCATTCCCTTCAAGACAATATTGCTCCGGAGAATGTGAAAAAACGAGAATATACTGACTTCTTCACGGTGATCTAAGTACGGTAAGTACCGTAGCTGACGCGTCCTTTTCATCCAGCTAATATCTGTTTGATACCAGTTCAGAGGTACACCGTTTGCAAAATTTGACATGGAAAATACAAGAATAATTACTTGAAAATGCACTTGGCATTTATAAAAGTCATATATCACTTTTGCTTGCTAGGTATTTCATGTGCAAGAACCTTGTATTTTTCTTCAAGGATAACATTTGTCACATTTTATCAAACTACCCTGTAGTAGTAAGAAAGATTCTCTTTGAAGAGAATAATGCTGATTGTAGAGGATCGTATTGAAAATCTCCAATAATAATGATATTCAAAGTGCTTATACAGGGTGATTCATAATTATGGTGAAATAATTTAATACGTGATAGTAGAGGTAAAAAAAAAACTCCTATAAACATAACCATAAACGCTTCATTAGCGAGCTATACAAAGTGAAAGATTTCACCCGGAATTCAGTTCTTCTGGTGAAATATACACCGATGCTGAATTGTTTGGGGACTAGTTTTCCAAAAACTTATACTGGATTCATATGGAAAAATATCTGAAAAATTGAATAAAACTAGTCTGGAAGCTGTAGTGTGAGTAGTTTTTGAGAAAAAAGTTGAAATGTGCAAAAAATCTAAGTAGAAAAACACAGACTTCTACGTTTGATGCCCAATAACTTTCTTTAATGACCAGTGAACAAATAATTTCTCACAATAAAAATTGTAGAGAATTTAATTCTGAAAAGAATAATGTAAGCTGTGTGAACTAAATTTAAATGAAAATTGAATAAAATGTATTCTTATGTAGTACATTACACCACAAAAATTTGCTGTTTTATGAGGAAAGAACTAATAACTCATAAGTTGTAGCTGATTGCAAATGAAATATTCGGTTTTTTATGAAAAGTCTTATTTTTATATGAAAGTAACATATCTAAATGACATTAAACTCATACCAAAAGACTAAAGATGATGTTCAAAGTGACCTCCGTTGTTCTGAATGCATATGTTCAGACGTCTTCTCATCGATTGTCGGACCCGTTCAAATATTTCAGGAGTCTGCTTTATCCTTTCTATTCCATTCAAAATCCTTAATCGGAGTTCTTCAATGGTATCAATCGGAGTATTGTATACTAAGGTTTTCAAGTGTCCCCGAAGAAAAAAATCCAAAGGATTTAAGTCTGGTGACCTAGCTGGCCATGGTACTGGCCTACCTCGGCCTATCCCTTGATTTGGAAAGCTGTGATTCAGGTGTTCACAAACAGCAACACTGAAGTGTGCTGGCGCAACTGAAGAGGTACATCTTCAAGTAAGATAAATAGCTCCTCTCTCAAAAAGTTTAAGTAGATTATGCCATTAAGCCTGGAAGGAAGCTCGAACAGAAGTAGATGATCTCCTATGATTCCTGCCCAATTTTTTTCTGAAAACTGATTTTGTGGACGATTAAGATTGATGGCATGAGGATTCTCATCTGCCCAAATATGTAGGTTGTGGACGTTAACGATAGCTGTTCTTGTTAAGTGTGCCTCGTCGGTAAATAAAACAGTTGTTAAAAAGTTTGGGTTAACAAGTTTTACTAAAAACCATCGGCAAATACCAGCATGGGGAATAGAGTATGAACTTTCTGGAGGTGGTATGGATGTAATTGTTCCTTTTTCAGCATTCTCCAAATAATGGATTGATTGACATTAAACTGCACTGACAATTCTCTCGTGCTCTTCTCTGGATGTCCATAAATTTAATTAAGAACTTGTTCTTCTAACTCAACAGTCATAGTAGATCGGGGTCTGCCTGCATAAATGTGCTCTTTGGATATCAAAGAACCTGTTTCAGACAGACGTTGATGAATAGTGGCAAAAAAACCTTGAACTTGGACATACTCGGTTAGGAAGTTCTCTTGATACAAACGTCTTGCTTCAGTACTATTACAGTAGTGTCCCATTCCATACATTAAATGCATGCCAGCTAATTCGGAGTATGAATAATGTCTAAAATTACATGCCATTTTTTAAAAAGTTAACACTTACGGTAACACAAAAGCAAAGTGAAATGGTTACAAATAACTGGTTAATAGATTAAACAAAAAACAGTGCGGTTACAGTAGGCCTAACTTACAGTTTGTTGTTTTGTTCAACAGTGAGCTAAAATATTTTTGAGAATAGTTTTCAGCTGATAATTTCTTTTAAATATTTTCTTATTTAAAACAAAATAAAGCAGCTGTTTTGGAACAGCTGTTATTGAAATCCATGTTTTATTTGCAATCAGCTACAACCTATGAGTTACCATATTAATTCTCTCCTCATACAACAGCAAATTTTTGTGGTGTAATGTACTACATAAGAATACATTCTATTCAAATTTAGTTTACACAGCCTACATGATTCTTTTCAGAATTAAATTCTCTACAATTTTTATTGCGAAAAATGATTTGTTTACTGGTCATTAAAGAAAGTTTTTGGGCATCAAACGTAGAAGTCTGTGTTTTTCTACTTAGATTTTTTGCATATTTCAACTTTTTTCTCAAAAACTACTCACACTACAGCTTCCAGACTAGTTTTATTCAAATTTTCAGATATTTTTCCATATGAATCCAACATAAGTTTTTGAAAAACTAGTCCCCAAACAATTCAGCATCGGTGTATTTCACCAGAGGAACTGAATTCCGGGTGAAATCTTTCACTCTGTATAGCTCGCTAATGAAGTGTTTATGGATATATGTTTATAAGAATTTTTTTTCTTATTTTTACCTCTACTATCACGTATTAAATTATTTTATCATAATTATGAATCACTCTGTATAATCGCATTATTCCATGAAGAAACATTAGAATAAAATTCTATTATCCTCATATTTCTCCTCGCTTTGTGGTAATAAATTATACTAAATTGTGGAATAATAAATTGTTGAACTTTTTGAACCATAATTAGGCTACATTTGGCTAATTTTTTTTTTCAATTAGATGCACCAAAAGGAGATTTATTATCATTTGATTGTGTGGGAGGGGAGGAGATGTTGTGGTGTTTCTCTATAATAAAATAATTATAGACACTGGATGTTGTCAAACATATTTTTGTTCTAAAACACTAACATTACAGAACAAGGCTTCATGACAAAGCCTGTCACATTCTCAAAAGCATTGCCATAAAGGCTGGTTTTTTGATGTTAGGTGAAATGTAAAATGTTTGTGGAGAAATATAGTGGTATTGACAACATCGGAGTCCTATTATTTTTATCATAAGATTCTTGTCAATTAATCCTCGAAATTGAATATAAATACCATGCAGAGGAGTATTTATTATTAGGACTATAGTGTGGTTCAACATTACAATAGAATAACATATAAAAATTGAATGGACTCACTTTGAACAGTCGTACAGAGGATGAAGAATAAGTCTTGAAATTCTTGAAACTGTTGTATAGGACTTGTCCCCTGAAGGGTTGAGGTTGTGTTCACCAGCAGCAACGTGTAAGTACTCGGTTGTCATGACTGAAGAGCCTCTGAAAATGCATGCCAATCACATTGAATAGATATATTATGCCTTTCAAATTCAACTCATTGGAGTGCATTCTCATGTAAATAATTAAGAATAACTTATGTGAATTACAAAAAGCAATTTTAATAGATAAATGTTTCAACTTTCAAGTTTATGCTTCAATAATTGTGCATTACTTTCTGATTCTTAAGCTGCTTTAACACCAAAGTTATTAACAAAATGTTACTAACTTAATCCTTATAGATTCTATTGGTTTGAACGGAAATTTACAAACACATAGGTATGTTCATCGTATGTATGATAAGTTATGTTCAATCTAATAGAATCTAGGTATAAGGATCAAGTTATTAACATTTTGTTAATAACTTTGGTGTAAACACGTACAGCTTAAGAGAATGCGTCAAATTTTATCTTGTGGTAATTAGCCTATACTAAAAATGTACGGTAGTTGTTGTAATCTTCCAAATGGTGTGACCAATTACAACTACTTTGTACCATTCAAATGTACTTCAGACTACAATAACACTGTCAGTAACAATATCAATATCAGTAATATTAATTACGGTTTTTAAGATGGAATAATATTATTATGAGTTTCAAGTGCAGCAAATCGAAGTCTTTCCACATTATATCTGAATAAAATTTCTCTATTTATCGGAAAGTATAATCGATCTTAAGCAATGATCTAGATTGTTTATCCTTCTCACTCCTCTGGAAAGCTATCATATTCTGGGGTTATGGATATAATATACTATAGGCTAGTATAGCTCAATTTTCAATCATTGATCATTGAACAAATAAGATTATGAGAACATCGTATCCATGGCAAACTCAACAAAATGAATGTACCTAGATCATTCATGTGGGAATGAATGTATGACTTCTTGATCCATTATTAGAACGCAGTCACTAGCATTGTTAGGCCTACCCTCCGATTTCACTAAGAACTAGGCCTTAACTGTACTGTTAACTACCATGCTTCAAAATGTGTTTTTGCTACATGAGGGTCGATCTTGAGCGTGACCTAAACTGAAAGCTGTACCTCCACCACATTCTTCTGTTTGTGTGCAAAATTAAGGCTGTGCAAAGGTTAAAAAATATTTCCTATTGGTGATATTTTTCAAAGTTTTTAATTTTGTATACTATCAACCTATCAAAATGAAAAAGTTTTCTCAGGAAAACTTTTTTTTCTCATTTTTGGGACAGATCATGTCAAATTCGGTAGAGGATAAATCCCTGAAATAACAAGGATATATTTTCCATAGTATTGTTTATTGAATAAAACAAAAAAATATTGAAAATATAAATTTTCAAGAAACTTAACTTTTAAGAGATACAATTACTTTTAGTTGAGTTATTTTTGGTAAATTTAATAACTTTCTTGAAAATTCATATTCTTAGGACTTTTTTGTTTTATTCAATCAACAATACTATGGAGATATCCTCAAAATTTCAGGGTTTTATCTCCTACCGAATTTTAAAATTTAATGATCCGTCCAAAAAATTTAAACTTTATGCACTCATATATCAAAAAGTAATGATCAGAAAAAATTGTTTCCTGAGAAAACTTTTTCATTTTGATAGATAGCTTGATAGTATACAAATCAAAAAACATGAAAAAATATCACCAGTAGAAAGTTTTTTCAGCCTTTGCACAGCCTTAAGACCCATCTTACGTTCAAACGGAGATAAATTAATCAGCTGTTTGTTTAAATGCAGAATGTAGCCCATTGTAAAGTGAATTCGACCATATTCTTCTAGTGAACCCAGTTCAATGTTGAAAGTAGGTGCATATGGTTCTCAGGAAAATGTGAAATTTTTAAGTATATCCCGGAAAATGTGAAATTTGTAAAGAATTGGTCAATATGAATGAATTATGACCTGCAAAAGCAGTGCGCTGCAGTGAGAACGATGCGGCTGCTGATGAGTGTGCCACCGCAGATGTGTTTGTGGTGGCGACGGATGCTCACCAGCCAAGGGAACTCGCCAGGCATAGCTTCCTCGCCCCCCACTATGCGCCCAGCTCTGCCACCCACTCTCTTGCCGCAGCCCACTTCTGAAACTGTTTCAAATCAAGTCTTGAATTTCTATATCCATTACGAAATGAAATGAAAATACTCTTTATTAGGCGGAGTTAGGACTAGAGAGTCCTTTCTACCACTCAACCTTAAAGTTACGAACACTTCATCAATAGAGTTTTGACACGAGAATGACGAATTGCGGACGATAGAATTTATTGTGAGAAATATGAAATATTTACTCACTAACTCGAGGAGCATGCATGCTTCCGAATGGCATGGGTTCTTCCGAGAATCTTCATGGATCTTCCGAGTGGCCTAGGGTTTGTTACTTCCATAAAAATAATAGGTTGTTATAGGTATGGTAGAAATTCAATTTTATGTTTAAATCATTGAGGATGTCGTATTTATTATTTGTTCCATCATCATCATTTGTTTACTATCATTCTATTTCAAATGCTTGTATTTTCATCGATAAAGTCATTCAACTCTTCTCTAAAAGTACCGTATTTGATCAAATTATTGAACTCTTTAGGATCAAACATAGTGGAGTGACAGAGGAAGTTTCAAGCTTGGGAGCTTTCTGATGTAATGCATTTATTGAAATGGGTTGACAGTACAGCAGCGCCAACTATTCCCCATTAGAGTGGGCAGTGGGGAATACTTCACTTTTCAATTACATGCATAATCATTCACCATCCTCAAGCTTGAAGCTATACCTTCGTTGCTCCACTATCTTTGCACCGCCCTTACTAAAAGTAATCGATCAATTGAACTCATTAAAAGTGAACGATCACTTTTCACTGAAATACTAAAAGTCAAATACTCTATCAACTCTAACCGTCTCTTACTCTTAAACTCATCATATTCTAACAGATATTGATGGTTTACAAGATCTGAAACTGAACGCAACAAAGCTTCAGATGTATCAAGATTTAGGTTGAGAAAAGGCAAAACATTCTAATAAAATCATAGCGTTTTCAATGTTCCTTTGTGAAAGAAGATCACTTCAGTTTTCGAAGTATTGACCTTAAGCTATGAGTTCTGACAGTAGACTTTCAAGTGTCGAAATCTCTTGTGCATAATTGCCAGAATCACAATATCACTGTAGGCGATATCGAAATGGCTAATGAGAGGAATGCTCTTTGAGCCTTAACTCCTAAAATACCATTCCAGGTCACAAAAGTATATTGAGAAACGTATTGAATTGACTGAAAGAGCTGAAATGTGAACAAGTTATGGAACTAATAATAATTAGTATTATTATGTATAACAGGTTATGTATTATGAAACAGGTGAGCTTCATGGAAAGAGATTTGGAATCAAGTACTCTTAGTTTTCAAATGCTACCAGTGAGTAGGGGATGGATTGCAAAAGGCCTCTTCGTGAACTACTAAACTGTTTAACATCCCTGATTTTCCTCAATCCAACTGTTAGACACTAATATTATTGTATGCAGTCCTCTTTTATAAAATCTTCAGAAAAGGATGAGATGAGGAAACATCAGTAAGCTTCATGTTTCATGGAAATTCTGTACTACAGAGTTTCATTTGGCAAGTGATGAAATGATTCAGAAGAGAACTTGTAAAGAGTGAACAAAACTTGTTATGCTGATAACAAAAATAAATTCGAATCTTATGACAAACGTTTGTGATTTTCCGTTTAGACAAATTTCTCAAAAATTTATAATAGGTAGGTATTGTACTCGATGAAAACATTACAAGCGAGTTGAAGCCAGTGAGGATAGAATGTAATTACATTCTATACTCTCTGGTTGAAGCAAGCTCTTTGCAGAGTTACAGATATTACTGAAATGAATAGTTTGAATCTGATATTTAGTTTTATTCGATGAATTTGTGAACATCATTGATGCTGAAGAAATTTGAAAACCACAAGCTTCTTCAACAAAATTCATATCTAATATGGACTTAAGAGGTATTGTTATTGGATCAATGATTTGATTAGGCATCGAGGACAGTGCCTATTATTATGAAAAGATGATTTTTCCAATCCACCTTCCAAATAATTATCAATAACCTATTAATCAACCACCTATACTCCAATTACTTTCAATAATTTCAGGAGGAAAATTTCGTAATTGGATATAATTAAAATATTTTCAATTGGAATTGTTTTAGAGTTTCTAAAACTGATTTTATTTAATCCAGTATTCTTAATAATTCTAGTTGAATGATATTATAAATTTTTCGATTTTGGATCTATTGTATGTAATTTGATTTATTGTTTTGGCAAAAGAATAATGATAAGATTTGATTTGAACTGAGTTCTCTTCTTATTCAATCGAGTTCAATCTAAAATACAGACTCAGACCAAAGCATGATGATTGGGAAATAAGAAAGCGATGAGAGAATAGGAAGTTGGTCTCTGCTTGAGATTTGTAATCGACAAATGAGTTGTGTAGATCCTACTGGGAATTCTATGCTACACAAGTGATTTTTGGCCGGTAGGATTACTGGCATGAGAGTTTGCTGCTCCCACTGGTCATAAAACTCATTTTGTTCCCTCTTGTACATTTTTTAGGAGGCTTATTTTCTCGGTTTCCCGTGTTTTGCTGAGCCGTGGGACTCTCGTTTCAGCCCCTATTCGCTCCCATTCCCAGTTTTTATGATCAATTATTGTGAGGCTTACTTCATTAATTAACAAAAGCTACAAGCTGCATGAGCTTTTCTTCATACACATTGATTAGATACGTTTCAACTCTGTAGGGAAGTATGATTAGAACAGATTTTAGTTTATGAAAACTACTTTAATTTGATATGTGTGAAACTGGTGATTGAATTATAATAATAATAATAATAATTCGAAGTATTCATATTCAATCCAATAATACCAGGGATTCCTCAAATTAGGGAACAATTGGTGCCTTGGTTGCTCCATATTTATCAAGCTCCACGATAGCGCCTGCTCCCGATGTAAAGGTCCGTACAGACTTTGGCTCTGCTCCGCAATCGAACGTCACTCGAGCAGATTGATTGATGATCGACCGGGGAGCAAGAGTGGAACGCGAGAAGAGCTAGCATCTTCCGTAACGTTCATGATCGGTGCGAGTGCGGAGCGTGGGCGTAGCAATTGCGGTGCGAGGGAGTAGCTTGCACGGAGCGGGTTGGAGGCGCGTATATCTGTACGCACCTTTAGGGTGAACACTTTATCTAGTTGTTGTGATCCTATTTTTTCTGACGTTAGTCGTGACCCTTGGTACAGGGGACCCATTTCTTTCATATTGAATAACTCAATATATACCAAGATATGATGTCATCCTACTCAGGGTCAGTATTCTTATCTTGAACTAAAAATTTATCTTCAGCATCACTAATGTAATTGGAATCGAGATATAGAAGTCAATTTCT
>NC_052506.1:47938488-47970003 GCF_014356525.2 Nilaparvata lugens | reverse complement strand
CATATTCGAAGAGAGCACCGAAAATCTGTTCTCAGTCTCGATGGATTTATTAGTCACTCTTTGTTCATTTCTCCGCTTTACAACATTTCTAGGCGTTATGAAATCTGTCGAATTTTGAATTAAAGAGATATCTTCTCTATTAGGAATACTATTTTGCTCAGTCTGAATAATGTTTATGATAGCATTTTTACTTTTTAACTCTTCACTCAAATTACGTTTCGTTTTTTCTAGACTAACAATACGAGATTTTAATAAGCCTATTTCCTCATCTGCTTTTCCTTCATTGATCAATGATTCTTCAAAGCATTCTTCTCTTCTGTTTTTCTCATCACTCAAGAGTTTTGACAAATGCTTATTCTCTTCTACTAGCTCTTCCAGATTGTTTCTTAATTCATAGTTGTCCGAAATAGAAACGTCCAGTTTATTTAAGACTCCGATTATATCTGGAATCAAGTCAGTAATTGCATTGGTCGAATATTTTTCGGCGATTGTTGAGAGAGTTTTTCTGACGTTAACTGCCAATTCTACAACATCAGTATTAATTAGATCCCCGTTTAAATTATCGAGATCCGATTGTGCTCGAATCAAATTTTCGCGCCTACGGCGAGTAGTCATTGGCTTCATAGTCTCTATGAAAAGTAACATATTTAGCATGCACCTAAATTCTAGATAATTCTAAGGATTTAATTATAATTTCACATCATTTGACATAAAATTTGATTGATTATTCATTTATTCATATGTATCAACAGATTTCAAGAGATGCATGAACCGCAGTGCGTGGGTCCCTGATGAATTCCCAGATAATCAAAAAGAAAAACAAAATTTAATAGAATGAAAAGTTAAAAGATTGAAGTAAATGGGAGAGTGGGACAAGGAAAAATACAATATCTTAACAATCCAGACTAGAAAAAAAAGATAACAATATGAAGGAAGTGTAAGTAGGTTTATCAAACTTTGGGTTAGATTGGATTGATTATCGTGCATAGCGGGATCGAAGTAACTGCTCGGACATCTCCCAGCCAATATGGTACAGCCACCTGTCCACCCTCCTCCTGTACACCGCCAAACTGCATATCTCTGCTTCTTTAATCTCGTCAGGCACATTCCTATAAAGGACGTGCGCCAGGTAAGCAGGATTTGTCAGTTCCGAGCCATGTGTCAGCTGGGGAATTTCAAAGTTATAATTGGATCTGAAGCGTGTTGAATAGATATTATTGATAGTTTCTCCTAAGAGCTCTGTTTTGTATTTTTTTATGTGAATTAACAAAGATTTAATAAAAAGTTGTCTGACATTTAGAACTGGAAACTCTGTGAATAAAAGAATTGTTGGATATCTGTAATCTTTTTTTAGAATTGTTTTTATAATTGCCCTTTGAGTAACCGCCAGAGGCTCAATAACTGAGGTGGAGGCCCCACCCCAGCTAGGATTCCGTATTGTACTATGGACTGGACATAGGCAAAATATACGGTTTTGCATTGATTCAAGCTTAACACATGGCTCAGCTCTGAGAAGGCATACAATAATTTTCTAAGCCTGTTCTTTACACACTGAACATGTTGCTCCCAACTCATCCTGGAATCTAGTACCACTCCCAAGTATTTGTAGTGGTTAACGCGTTCGATCACACCACAGCCACAGCTATCAGACCTAGGATTATTACAGGAATGTATCTTTAATATTAAGGGACCTGGATCAGCTTGGTTCCTTGTTATTATTGGCATATATTTTGTCTTTGACACATTTACCGTTAGGCAATTGTGATTAAACCAATTCTTTATTTTCATTAAGTCAATAGAGGCCTTCTCGTAGGCCTCCTCCCAAGTGCTTCCTGAAGACACAACTGCTGTGTCATCAGCAAATAAGTACAATTCTCCATCCAATTCCACTTTTGATAGATTATTAATATATATCAGAAAAAGCAGTGGCCCAAGAGTACTTCCCTGAACCACACCATAATCAACATTCTCTTTATTACTAACTTCTCCATTAATACAGACATATTGTAATCTATTTCTAAGGTAGCTTTTGAACCAGTATATATTAATATTTGTAATATATACTCAATTTTGTGCCATTTGTCCAGAATAATAACATATGTCGATTAAATTACAGTTTTACCGGATTGTGAAACCGTTGAAATCTTGGTTAGTGAACCGGAAAACTTAATCGGGATTAAAAACTAACCGATCTTTGTGGAACAGAAATGAATCCGTAAAATTAACGCCGATTTGTTAATAGATTTACTATTTGTTAATCGGCGTTAATGACCATATTTAACCGACGTACGTGCACTGGCCTCTAGTCTATGAAAAAAGAGTACTGCGGAAAATTTATTCCCTAGTACGACAGGGGTTGGAATTGCGAATCCGTTCCAACAAGGAATTGGAAGACTTGGGGAAAGGACAGACCATAGTTCGATTTATAAAGTGTCAAAGAATCAGGTGGTTGGATCATGTGGAGAGGATGGCCGCGAGCAGAATCCTTAGAATTGTGATTTGGGAAATAGAAGACAAAGAGGGAGACCCAGGAAAAGATGGTTGGATGAGATGTTTGATGATGTGACGGGATGAAGAGGCATAGTCAATGATAGGGATGCGTGGAGGTTGATAGTTTCAGAGGCAGTGTGGCCACCCATTTTAAAATAAAAAATTCATGAGTAATTCCCGGTTTTCCAGAGTAAAATTTCAAATTTTACAGGTAGAGTTCCAGTATTTGAGAGATATTTACAAGATAAATTTGTAAAGAATTTATTATTAGTCCAGTCAAGGAAAAGTTATAGAGGGAGAAGTTGAGAAGACAATTTTTGACCCAGCAGTTCCGTTTAGGGTAGTAAGGAGGTAAATATATCAAAAGTCCCCACCGCTACCCTCTGTGCTAAGGGGGTGGGGGTGGTTTAAAGGTAATTTTTTTAGTTTTTCGCATAAAACTCAAAAACTATGTATCTTAAGGACTTGACTGTCATATAACAAATTAAATCTTACATAATTTCCTACAATATTCATCCTACACCTTTTTTATATCTCCTCTAGTTTTTGAGATATCTGCTCTTGAAGGTGTGACATTTTTGAAAAAAAAGGTTTGCCAGCATTTTTTCATTTTTGCTCTCATAACTTTTTAAAAATCGAAGGGAAAATCCATATTGATTATGAGCTTTTAGAGCATTGAATTCTCTTCAATTTGATGTGTAATTTCACACTTTTACGAATTTCCCTACACCTTTTGCAGCAGATTTAGTGTTGAATGTGAAATCTCCATTATTGCAACAATAGACCAATTGACAAAGGAACTTGGAGGGAATGTTTCAAACAAAATTGTTGACTTTGCAGCTTTGTTGAGACTAGTTAGTAGGAGAACATATCAAAAGTCCCCATTCCCAACTCACGTGCTAAGGTGATGAGTGCGGTTTAAAAGCTTCATTTATCAGCGTTTTGCTTCCACGCTCATATCTTGAGAACAAGGCGTTCAAACGACATGACTAACAATTCAAAAATTAAGCTTGATAAATTCTCTACACTTTTTGTTGAGTGAAATTTTGTGATATTCCCAACAGTTCCCGAGATATCCGCTCTTGAAGGTGTAAAATTGTTGAAATAACTGGTTTTTATCCAATGTTTTGCTCTTTGAGGGCTTATAACTCTCCAAGAACGCATCATAAAAACTGATGCTTATCTTAGAATTGTAGAGCATAGAATATTATCTTTGAAATGATGTATTATTTCACTATTCAAAGTTTTTCTTTCATTGTTATAGCAGCTTCAATGTAGGGGGTGAAATTTTAATTGCTGCAACAATTGATCGTTTGACAATGACATTTGAATGGGGTGTCTGTGACACAATTTTTGACTTTACAGCTTGGTTTGGACTAGTTAGTAGGTGGACATAGCAAAAATGCGCATCTTTATCCCCTCTGTTGAAGGTGTGGAACAGCTGAGTTGACAGTTGTTGCAGCAATGAAAATTTCACCCTCTACATTGAAGCTGCTATAACAATCAAAGAAAAACTTGCATTAGTGAAATAATACATCATTTCAAAAAGAATTTAATGCTTTACAAACCGACATTACAGTACACAAACACACACATATCAAAGTACAAATTGGTGGTAGTGGTATTAAAAACGTTTCATACCAGTCTTTGATATGTGTTCTCGAAACTCAGTGAGACTTCGAGTATACTCCATGTAGGACGGGTAAACTGTAAGACACTGATCGAGATAGTGGTTACAAGATCTGTCAACTTGCTTAGACGAGCTGCAAACTGCAAGTGATTGTTACTGAAATGTACTGGAATGACATCCCCGGAGAAGGGGGAAGTTGAGGGTGGGAAAGTTGATTGGGAAAATCCATCGTCAAGAAATGTAACATCCGGTCCAATTTCAAACTTCTAGGGCAACATAGATAATGAATAGTTCTTAGTTGATTGAATGGATAGCGGAAGTCAAGAACAAGAGAGTGTAGTGAGTGTAGTGTAGGTTATAGGAGGAACCTTATAATAATAAAATATAATTTACAGTTTTTTTTTATATTTTTTTATATTTTGCAATGAGTTACAATATTCATCAAGCTGTGTTCAGACTTGTGCCACGAACACACGCCGTACGCTTTCCATAAGCTGAGGCTATAATTATCATACTATACATATATTGGATTATTTGATAATTATATTCATACAAATAAATATAATACGCATATCATCAGCTGATGAATAGCGCACGTGGTGTGTAACCACGTATTGTATGTAACTTAAGTAAGTCTCTATACAGCTTGTGAGCAAGTTGAGTTTGAACCATTATGAACCAAAAGGAATAATTGAATAACAAGTACTTGAACACTGATCTAGATTCAATAATAAAGTGAGAATACAAGTAACAGGTAAGATGCAAAGTAATAGATGAGTCCCTACCAGCTAAAACTGCCTTCAAGAAATCAGACGGGGCCACTCCGGCCACTAATGATGGTGATGAAGCGGATTCAGAGGACAATAGAGTGTGATAGTCGAAAGTTGGAGGATGAACCTATTTTGGAACAATAGCCCAATGTACAGGTAGCGCGGCCCCGTCTCCTTTCTTTAACCCTAAGGATTTTTCCCATCGATTTTTAAAAAGTTATGAGAGCAAAAATGAAAAAAAAAAATTGGTGGCAAACGTGTTTTTTTCAAAAATGTCACACCTTAAGAGCAGATATCTCGAAAACTAGAGGAGATATAAAAAAAAGTTGTAGGATGAATATTGTAGGAAATTATGTAAGCTTTAATTTGTTATATGACAGTCAAGTCCTTAAGATACATAGTTTCATGCGAAAAACCAAAAATGTTACCTTTAAACCACCCCCACCCCCTTAGCACAGAGGGTGGGGGTGGGGACTTTTGATATGTTTACCTCCTTACTACCCTAAACAGAACTGCTGGGTCAAAAATTGTCTTCCAAACATTCCCCTCTGTACTCTTTTTTGAGCATTCATTGCCTGAACTATATGGGAATTTTCAGTTTGATCTTCCATGACAAATTGCGAATATCGTATTTAAATTTCCAAATATATTGATAATAATTCTTGACACTACATTCTATTTTTGTAAGGAATTAGTACGTTCTTTTAACTACTCATGTGTGTGGAGTGTTTTCGGACCATTCTCAATACTCAGTGAGTAGTTAAAAAACAGAACATTCTTCACAAAAATAAGACTACAATGTCAAATTCATCAATACATTTGAACATTTATTAGGTATTCTGAGTCATACTTGATGAAGCAATATATGTTCATGCACAGTAGGCTATCATAGCCGATTCTGGCTGTTGGTGACTCTTCAACCCTTGAAGAAAGTCTCATTCCAAAGAAAATGAAGCCATCAAAATATTTAATTTTGAAATGTAATTGATTTATATCATGACTAAAATATAATCATTTTAAAATAAACTATTAGCGAGCGCCAATTCATGTGAAATTAATTAGGAAATCTACTACAGAAATTAATGTGAAATCTACTAGGCCAACAGTCTTCAGTTACACCCTTAGACCATAGATACTTTATCATTGCACAAGAGGAACTGTTATCAGTACATTAAGAAACATTTAAGGCTGTGCAAATGCTAAAAATTAACTTTCTACTAGTGATATTTTCCAAAGTTTTTTGATTTGTATATCATCAAGCTATCAAAATGAAAAAGTTTCCTCAGGAAAACATTTTTCCGATCATTACTTTTTGAGATATGAGCGCCTAAAGTTTAATTAAGGGTGCTATTGAGAGTAGGCCTACGTATCCAGTGTCAGTATAATTTCAATGTGTGGATGAATTAAAGTCCTCTGTCTAACACATGCATGAGATTCAAGAAATAACATATCAGTTAATTTTTCATAGTAGGGAGTCGAGAGTACGTACATGTACATCTACATGAGTTCTAACTAGCCTGTAGTACAAAATGTTAATTATTATTGATGTGTGTTTCAAATTTACTATAGGCCTAAATAAAAACTGATGCATATCAATTAAAAAATATGAGCCTACTAGGCCTATTTTTTTAACAAATATTTCTTGAGGAATCCACCACAGTCCAGGCATAGAAACCGATGTTAAAATTTATATTAGAAAATAAACTACAATTAAAATACCTAGAGAAATCAAGAATGAATTAGTTTTCCATCCATATGATCCGGAGTAATGGCATAGCAAGGCGATTCATAGCTATTCAATTCACCGCTATGAGTGCTAGGTAAATGGTTATACGAGCTTTATCGTTGTCGCGCTAATGTTGCGAATAACGGGGCGCTAAATGTATATGTTATAAGTAACGCTACCAACGCAACGCTAACGCGTACCCCTGCTATACATAGTGCTGACAGCGCGTCATTTGTTGTCATTCAACAAGATTAACACCATCAACTTAATTTAATTTGGTTCAGCGTTACCACCACCGCTGATGCCGCACGTATAACTTGCACTGTGGATGTATCATTATTGCCCAGATAACCCAACGCTAACGCGACGCTACTAAAGCCATGGTATTAGCGCTCTAATGGCACTGGAATAGATTGTGAATGTCTTTGCAACCGGAAGATTCGTGCTACTATTGAGGCTAAAGAAACTTGAATGTGCTCTCTTCTTTTGACATTCCTTTGTGCCAGAAATCAAATCATTTGTATATCCAATGTGACTTGACAATTTAGTTTATTCATCGACCTGCAAAAAGCCTTCGACACACTGAGCTGCGAGACCCTGAAAGTAGAATTTAAAAGCTGAAAATAGAGGGGAAACGGCAACAGTAGTTGGATGATTATTTATCCAACCGGAAGCAATATGTAGAAATAGACTACCATAAACAAACCAACATATTACAATACAAATTCTCCCTCTTGACCGTAGAGGCGTTACCCAGGGATCTTGGCGATTCTTGGCCATCATCGTCAACAGCACATTATCCTGGCAGCCTCACAAAGAACAGCTCTGTAAGAATACTGTCATGTGCAGTATATGAATTCGAAGACTGAGAAATATATTGTATGAGAAAACAGCGTAAATGGCTCACTTCTATAACTTACCATACCATTCTCTCACTTGAGATATTGGCGTTGAGGCATTGTGGCGTGGGGATCACAAGTACCACTTGCCAAAGTTCCTATAATACAAAAAATGAACAATAATGGGAGGACCACAATGGAACACTAAGACCTGCTTTCCAAAAAACACGGATTACTTTTTATTTGTGTATAGATCCTAGAGTCAACAGTCTTACAATACAATAAATACGGTAATAAGAAAATATACCTCCCTAAGCACCATTTCACTAAATTCAAGAACTCCCCATCTTATGCTGGAGTCTACTTCTAAAACCTAGGCTACTGTCGGAGCTTTAAATAGCCTAAAGGCTATTAAGGATGATACACCATTTGCTAGAGCACTATGACTACTTGATCCTACTATAACTATACCACAGCTGAGTATGGGCAGGAGAAGACCTACAGTTACTTGACGGGACAAATAATGAACCATGAGTGCTGACGTAAACCCAAACAAAATGAAGACATTTCCCCGGTTACTGGACTGCGGCGAAGATGAGACAGGTAGCAAGGGCTAAAGTGCAATTGCTGGGCAACCGCTGTCCTATCTGTTACCATAAAGAATATAGATTTTTTTAATGAACAGGGAGAAAAAAATAAGGCGCGCAAGATAAATAATAAAAGTAACCTACAAATAAAATAACTAAAGCTGCATTTATACCAGAGTTAATAACTCGAGTTATTAACAGAAATTTATCAACTGACTGAATCGTCAAAAATTTATCTTAACACAAGTTAATAACTCGTGTTTTAACAGAAAATTCCTGGTTAGGTATTAAAGAAAATTTTATTAACATTATGTTAATGTCTTTTGTTATTAACATCAGTTACGGCAATAAAAAAAAAATGTTACAAACTTTTGTCATTAACTGTAAGCTTAGCTTAAAGCTGCGTTTATACCAAAGTTATTAACAAAATGTTAATAACTTAATCCTTATAGATTCTATTAGATTGAATAGGTATAACTTATCATACACATGATGAACATATGTGTTTGTCAAGTTTCGTTCAATCTAATAGAATCTATAGGGAGGATTATGTTAATAACTTTGGTGAAAACCCAGCTTTAGAGTTTCATTAATATTGATATTAATATTAAGATATAGTACATTTTATTCGTCACTCACCTCAAGGTTTCCAAACCATCCATAACATCTTTAAACATAGGTTCATCCATTTTCAACAAAATATGAACTATCAGAAAAGGAATTTTTGGTAAAGTAGGTAAAGTTTTTACAATTTACTGATTCATCAAAAATAAAGTTTGATGTTCAGTACCGCAACTACTTTAGGTTAGGAAAAACCAATCCTAGAAAATTATAAATGGTTTTAGCAAGAACATAGAAAAAATATTCACGATGATTAAGTTATTATTACTACACAAAGAATTAGAATTGAGAAACTTATGCACATTGATGTAAAGATGCAAAAATCCAATAAATTGCCAATGTGTTGTGTTCAAAATGCCGGATTGCAGATGGACAAGCTCAAGGATCAGCTGATGCAAAAAGCCGACGCCATTTTTGTCATACGTCTTGTTTGGTCGGGATGTCAAAAGTGGGTCGACGACAGAGTGGGTCGATACACATTTGAGACCGACGACAAACTGGGCTAACGACAAATGCGGTCAGCGACAGAGTGGGTCTCATTCCTGAGATGACCGCATTTGTCGTGTCAAGAGGCAACAAATGCGGTCGATTTTCAATCCTGCACCTCCCGACAAATGCGGTCAGCGACAGAGTGGGTCATTTTTTATCGATATATCAAAATGTTAGATTTTCACTTCTTCCTATCGTTTTCAAAACGTCCTTACATTCATTTGTAGGATTGGCAACCCTGTTTCTAATCATTCCTTACCAAGTTGTTTGTTGTGAACAAATGTGAATAGGAGAATTGGGAGATGAGATATCGTGTACACAGATGCACATGCACACACACACACACACCACACACACACACACACACACACACACACACACACACACCACACACACACACACACACACACACACACACACACAAAATTCTATTGGCCAAACCGTTGACTGCTTGACCAATTACTCGAAATTGATTGTTGAATATGATGAATTAAATTGAATACTATTTATTACTTATACAAACGTTAATATTGTATTGAAATAAAATTATTATTTCATATTATCTGCCATACCAGTAAGTAGATGAAGAGTGCCGTATTTGGGAAGCTTTTTTATGACTTTTAACCACCTCCCCCCACCCCCCGCACCCATCCTATGTACCCTAACCAAGTGTGTCTAACTGTCAGATTTAAGTGAAACAATAAATAGCAACCTTCCAAAGAGAGGAAGAAGTATGAGAACAGAGAAGAAGAGGAAGAAGTAGTTGCTCTCAAAAAGAGGGAGAAGTAGAGGAACGGAGGAGAAGAATAGGAAGAAGTAGAAATAAGAATTGTGTCTAACTGACAGATTTAAGTGAAATGATAATCACATTCCATCATGTACAATAGCTTTCAAAGAGAAGAAGAAGGAGAAGAATTTATGCATGCAGAGCGCTACACACTAAGAAATTCTAGCAGTCAAGCCTGACAATGCTAATTGCTTCTCCAAATCACTCACACACTATTTGCATGGAGAAATGAAACTTCCAGTGAGAGGTTTTTTCTTAAGGAAATAACAGAACTGAGGCATGTATCTAACTGACAGATTTAACTGAATCGTTATTCCTCTCTATGACTTGTCATTGCACCAATGGTAAGTGGAAATCTAAAAACAACTCAAGTAATACTGACAGTAAAGAGTGATTTTAAAATTTCAGTCAGAGCTGTAGCAAGCCTCGAGACATTCTTATCAAGTCTACCCTCTCATTTTTCACTTCTTTCTCACAACACCATTTGCATGGAGAAATGAAACTTCCAGTGACAGGTTTTTCTTAAGGAAATAACAGAACTGAGGCATGTATCTAACTGACAGATTCAACTGAATCGTTCTTCCTCTCTAAGACTTGTCATTGCAGCAATGGTAAGTGAAAATCTCAAAACAATTCAAGTAACACTGACAGAAAAGAATAATTCTGAAATCTCACTCTATGGAAACGGTCAAGCTGGGAAACCTCCAGTCATTCTTATCAAGTACTCTACTCTCTCTCATTTTAAGTCTCCTTCTCACTTCTTCTAATGGAAGAGATTCAATTCATCTTGTTTTATTCAATTTGATCTTACTATATGTACATTATCTGTGGTGAAGTTTTTAAAGGATCAGTCATAAGAAAAAACCATGAAGCTTCACACCTACTAATTTATACAATTTTCTGCATCACCAAAATTGAGAAAATGGAGCATCAGAGTTGAAGCAAAATTAGATGCAGTAAAGTTGCACTGATGTAAAGATGCAGTAAATTAGTTGCAGCTAAATAAAGAAAGCAGCATACTACTTGATTGTAGAATGTAAACTTACCCATATTTGTAGATAGCAATATAGATGAAATTTTAATGATAGTACTTGAGCAAAGTGCACAATTGATGAAAGTGAATGTACATTGAAGTGTAACAAAAAATCAGTGGTTCTGTAGATATGCATGTTGACTGAGATGCAGTAACAAGAAAGATTTCCATCTCAAGAGATGTTTGATCAAATAGAAGAAATGTAGCTGTGAAAGTCCAAAATAAAATCCGTATAGACAAATTGTTAAATGTAGACAAAATAATAATGATTTGAAAATCACAGAGCAAGAAGCAAAGATGATGAATGAGAGAGGACAACAAGATCAATCGTAATATTCTAGAGGAAATGAATTGACTTCAAGAAATAGTATAAGATCGCATGCAATTGATCACAATGCACTCAAAGATAATTGAAGTGAAACAAAAAATCAGTGGTTCGGTTGATACACATGTTTACTGAGATGCAGTAACAAGAAAGATTTTCATCTCAAGAGATGTTCAATCAAATAGAAGAAATGCAACTGTAAAAGTCCAAATAAAATCCTTATATAGACAGATTGTTGAATGTAGAGAAAATACAAATGATTGAAAATCACAGAGCAAGAAGCAAAGATGATGAATGAGAGAGAACAACAAGATCAATCATAATATTCTAGAGGGACATCAAGAAATAGTATAAGATCTCCATTCATGGAGAGTGAGCATGACGAGAAAAGAATAATATTATAATTTTTTTTTATGACAGTGAATGACTACTTATTTAGAGATAAGGCAGAACGAAGGAAGAGATAACACAGACAAGTTATTCTGAGAAAGTACTTAAAGGTGATTGTTAAAAATGAAAAGCAAGTAGATTATTTGAGTAACAAATTAAGACTGGAATTTGCTTATGTAGTAATATTATGGAAGTAGGTTTAGACAGAATGAGGAACTTTTTCTATCAAAGGAAAAATGAAAGCTATTGATTATAGTTATATTTGAGTAATTATGCAAGTAGGTATTTAGATAAGTGTAAGAGACATGTAAAGACAACCTTGATGTATCCGAAAGATACCACTTCCAAGTCAAATGAATTGAAAGTCGAATCATGATTCAGATTAAGTTGGTGAAAGCACAATTGGCTATATATATATTGTTGAGAGAAGCAGTGATTATTTGAATCCTCTATCAGGCAAAATGCATAAGCTACAACTAGATGAGTAGAGTTTTTGAAAGCCACAGAGACACTCAGGGAACAGCAACTAGCAGAATTTGAAAAAGAAATACAAATTTGAGAGAGAAACTTGAGTGTATTTTTGATCATAGTGACTTGTGATCACAATCCCTTACACTGTCGAAGGAGATTTGTCTATCAAGAGGAATAATTTGTGTCAAATGCTATATGGAGCATAGATTTTCTATCAATTGAGTTTCTGTCACAAGCATGGAATAGTATATTTCGCACCTAGGGCCGAAAATGGGACTTTTCTGGCTCGAAATCGGTTTTCAAGTCCGAGGCCGTAGGCCGAGGACTAGAAAAGATTGAGAGCCGGAAAAAACATTTTTGCCCATGGTGAGAACGTTATTTTTCGCCACACAGGAAAATAAACAATATATATATGAGAATAATTGTCTATTATAAGCACTTCCGAAAGCAAAAGTGGAAGGTCATAGCTCTAGCAAATCTGAGGTAATCTGAAAATCAAGAAATTGTCCAAGTATTTTTATTTTTTATTCTGATTAGTCTAAATAACCTAAAAGATTATGTTCAATTATATGTAAGAGGTTGAGTTTATACTTTTTATTCTTCCAAATGACAATAAGATGATATTATTATAAATGTTTTGATTATTGAATGATAAACACAAAGAATGAAAAGTTTTTGATCAGCTGTTTTAGCACACTTGAAATTTGGCCAATCTGAATGTCAATGAAAGTTTTTGATCAGCTGTTTTAGCACACTTGAAATTTGGCCAATCTGAATGTCAATGGAAGTTTAGGTTAGAAGTTCTATCCTACTCTGAAAATAGAATTATTTGAATAGTTTATAATATATATCTTATCTGTATTTTATTCATCCAAATAAAATGATAGTATATTATTACAGAATACTTTATTGAATTCTAAAAGCATAAAATGATTCCGTTTATCCACCATGTTCCATGATAAATGCTGTACTAGGAGGTTTGAGGTTAGATTCTATTATACTCTGAAAATTGAATTTGAATAGTTTATAATATCTCATTATTTGTATTTCATTCATCCAAATAAAATGATAGTATCTTATTGCAAAAACTTTATTCAATTCTAGAAGCATAAACTGATTCCGTTTCATAAACTATTTTGTAAACACGTTCACATCAAATCAGAATCAGCTGACTTCAAGGTTATTTTACAGCCCTAGGGCCGTAAAAATTTACCGGCCTGGTCAGAAAACAATCACTTTCGGCCTCCATATGACGCACGTAAACCAGCTCATTACATCCAAGTGGGGCGAAAAACCTTTTTCGCCCCACTTGGATGTAATGAGCTGGTTTACGTGCCTCATATGGAGGACGAAAGTGATTGTTTTCTGACCAGGCCGGTAAAATTTTTACGGCCCTAGGGCTGTAAAATAACCTTGAAGTCAGCTGATTCTGATTTGATGTGAACGTGTTTACAAAATAGTTTATGAAACGGAATCAGTTTATGCTTCTAGAATTGAATAAAGTTTTTGCAATAAGATACTATCATTTTATTTGGATGAATGAAATACAAATGAGATATTATAAACTATTCAAATTCAATTTTCAGAGTATAATAGAATCTAACCTCAAACCTCCTAGTACAGCATTTATCACGGAACATGGTGGATAAACGGAATCATTTTATGCTTCTAGAATTCAATAAAGTATTCTGTAATAATATACTATCATTTTATTTGGATGAATAAAATACAGATAAGATATATATTATAAACTATTCAAATAATTCGATTTTCAGAGTAGGATAGAACTTCTAACCTAAACTTCTGTTGACATTCAGATTGGCCAAATTTCAAGTGTGCTAAAACAGCTGATCAAAAACTTTTCATTATTTGTGTTTATCATTCAATAATTATTAAAACATTTATAATAATATCATCTTATTGTCATTTGGAAGAATAAAAAGTATAAACTCAACCTCTTACATAATTTAACATAATCTTTTAGGTTATTAAGACAAATCAGAATAAAAAATAAAAATACTTGGACAATTTCTTGATTTTCAGATTACCTCAGATTTGCTAGAGCTATGATATTCCACTTTTGCTTTCGGAAGTGCTTATAATAGACAAATATTCTCATATATATATTGTTTATTTTTCTGTGTGGCAAAAAATAACGTTCTCACCATGGGCAAAAATGTTTTTCCGGCTCTCAATCTTTTCTAGTCCTCGGCCTACGGCCTCGGACTTGAAAACCGATTTCGAGCCAGAAGAGTCTCATTTTCGGCCCTAGGTGCGAAATATACTATTATGGAATACTGTAATAACACCACAATGCTGGAAAATTAAGATTAAAATATGATGTAAGTAAGATACTCGTTGCTTGGGTAAACTTAACACTTTGCTTCAAGCAATAGAATATTTTTGGTACAAATTTTTTGTTGTCAGCATCCTTTGTTAAACAATAAATATGTCTAGGGATTTGGTTAGTTATGAGGAGACTTCTATGTCTAGTTAGATGTACATTTTTCAACATGAATTAAATCACAGTAAATGATCACTCTCCAGATTAGTATGAATAGCTTTTTCATCTCACTACCCTTAGCCCACACTCAAAGTTAGAGTGAAAAGTCGAGAGTGAAAAAACACTATAATTTCATTGGCTTTAGCTGTTGTACAATATTCTTACTCACAGTGTTGGATAATTTCATTATTTTGGAGGAGAAGGAAAGTGTGATATTTCATAGTTTGGAAGCCACACACTAACAAGAAAGACTTGGAGAAACCAAACATAGATTTATAAAATTAGAATCAAGCTGGGTGAAAAGATTCATGCATGAGGAAAGAGATACTGATGTAATAGTATCAGTCAAGTGACTTATTTAGAAAATAGCATTGCTAACACTTTGAACTCAAGTTTACACCTTTGACAGTAGTAAACTCATGAAAACAAATGCAAAAGCATATACCGTAGTATAGTTTTTCCTACACTGTTTTGACAAACAAACAGAAACTTTATTTTCTGTAACGAATTTCTAAAGTTGAATTTTATAATATAGATACTATGCGATTCATCATCTTTGCTTCTTGCTAACACAGGTTAGAATCATTGTTGCAAAACAAATCCATATCAATGCCTACTGTGTTTTTCACGAGGTTGATAGATAAATTTCGATCATTCCAGTTCTATCATGGTTACATTATGTGTTAGAGCATAAAAAAACACACACACACACAATTTCTCTTTGGATTATCAGAATCTGAATAATATAATTTTCACAAAATGCAAAGCTTTCAGTCTTTGAAGTTTGTAATCCCTCCTCACCATGTGATTGATCCAAAAAACTTGTTACATGCACTGTTATTGCGGTTTTGCTTACTTACCTCTAAGATGATAAACTTTTTTCTCAGCTGAGCGTATGCTTGTCTCTCTCTCTCTCTCTATAAGCTGATGTGATCTGCTGCGTTTGAATTCAGTGTATACTGTTACCTTCTTTAATTCTGAAAAACAATCGATTATGAGAACACCAGGAGTAAATTTCTCTTCTTGTTAGTTTTGACGAAAACTGTTATTTATTCTACACTTGTTGTTTTCACTCTCACTCTATTTGTTATTATATGATTATTAGAATGAGCTAACAAATAATATTAGTTGAATGACATTATGGAAGAGGAACTTTGGATTATCAGAATCTGACTAATATAATTTTCAAAAAATGCAAAGCTTTCAGTCTTTGATGTTTGTAATCCCTCCTCACCATGTGATTGATCCAAAAAACTTGTCACAAGCACTGTTATCGTGATAGCACTATCATAGTGCTATCAGCCAAGAAGCGTAAGCTAGAAGTGGATGAAATTGATCTAAAACGAAGGAAAATTGAGTTTTTTGAAGTCAGTCAGTCATTTAGGGAACAGCATAACCAGCTAGCAGAATTTGAGAAAGAAATAGAAAATTTGAGAGGAGAACTTGAGCCATATTTCCATTCACATTGGCTGAATTTTGATCTAAGCGGAGTGTACAATGTGACTGCATTTACTGTGAATAATAGTGGGAAATTCTCATATGTAGGTGTAGGTACTGGGGGAGAAAGATGATTTGAAAAATGTTTACTTTGTAAAGGGCTGTCATAAAAATGTTTTTATTAATGCATACAAAGCTATTGAAACTCTCAAGAAAGAGGGTTATTTTGTAATCCCTTACAGTGACAAAAAAGAAATGATTTGTCTACCGAGGGAAGAGAAAATTTGTGTAATTACAGTCAATGGTAAGACAAGCTATAATGGTCATACATTTCCTAGAATAGAATCACTTAAGTTCCTGTCAGATGCTTGGAAAAGCTTGGAAGACACTCCATTCACACAAAAAGAAGTGGAGCAGTATAATAACATCACAATGCTGGAAATTAAAGGTAAAGTGAAAGTAGGGGATTGCAGAAGATTAGAGAATCTACAAGAAGGAACAGAATTGGTCATTATTGCAATCAAATAGGTATGCTGTAGAAACAAGATTCGGTATATTCCACAGTTTGAAAATCTGGAAGCATTGTATGTGTCAAACTATTGGTTAGAGGAAGAATTTGAAAAGCCAAACATAGATTTGAATTATAAAATTAGAGTCAAGCTAGATGTTTTCAAATATACACCCAGTAGGAATAAGGAAAGAGTTACTTTCTGTATTTGATTGGGGCATGGATTTATATGGATTGATGTATGTATAATAATTTAAAAAATAGAGAAAATTATTGTGAAATTGAGTGTTGACATTGACCTCTCCCTCCTTCTCATCATATAGACTAAGAAAATGTTTTTTGAAGTGCATATGATATGAAAAAAGCAATTGTCAATAGTTGTAGCTAATATTGTTATGCATCAACATAAATTGGTGGAGCTTTGCATTCTTTGGAAAGAATATTTAAAACATCCATGCCACTAACTCTCTACCTCTAGAACGAGAAACTTGGAGAGTAATAGGGTTTTAGCACATCTACAAAAGAGTTTCTTATCTATACTAGTCTGGGATTGCTCTCCCATGAGTCGGTGATTGATTCACTTTAATCTGTCAGTATAAGTTGAATTGGGTTCTTATATCTTAAAGATTCATGATGCTGATGTTGTCCTTGGAAGCTGTCTGAAGTAAAACGTGTTAATGTCTGACTGAGAGAAGAATTGGAGCATATCTTCCAAGGTTGTCTCTCACTACACTTGCATATGAGAGAGAGAGAGTTTCTTGTTGTGTTTTACCAGTACATAGAGTCAAATATGGTCATACATCTCTTGATTTAAATTTCATTTGATCTGATTGCAAAGAATATTAAATTTTCGATATAGTTAGCAATAACAAATAGAGTAATAAAGCTTCACCACATCGGGATTATCAACAGAATCTCAAAGTGAGTTTTCTTATTTCTTGCTTTCATATTACAGAATCAAACAGTGATTCAACAAGTTAATATGCAAGTAATGTGCATAACTATTAACTGAATCAGTAATTTCCAACTCTTGTAATGTGAACAGATCTATTAGTACAATTTATCAAATAGTTTCATCAAATAACTAACACTAACCTTTGATTTCCTGTGTACTCCTCCTCCTCCTACTCCTCCTCCTGCTCCTCCTACTCCTCCTTATCCTCCACTCTAACTCTGCTGATTGCTTTTCATGTAATCAGATCATGAAATCATGATGAAAAACAACTCAGTGTTAGATCTCTTTTTTAAGTTGAGTGGATTTTGGAGCATATGCTGTGAGTAAGAATAACACTCTCTCCCACTAGTAATTTACAATCTACACAGAAAAGTTTTCTCTCTATTTGTTATGCATCATGACAAGACTTCTGTAAGCTTTCAGATAATATACTTGCATATTCAAGGTTGAATTTATGCTCAGATTGCACATGCACTGAGTCAACATAAATGTGTAGTTTTCCTAATATTTATGATAAAGGAAGAAGCAAAAGCTCGCAAAATCATTCAAGATTCAGTAATCTGCAGGTTCTTCCTTTTGAATTGAAATTTTCCTATAGGTTGACTCCCATCTCTTTCCATTATTCCTCTTCCATAATGTCATTCCACTAATATTATTTGTTAGCTCATTCTAATAATTGTATAATAACAAATAGAGTGAGAGTGAAAACGACAAGTGTAGAATAAATAACAGTTTTCGTCAAAACAAAGAAGAAGAGAAATTTACTCCTGGTGTTCTCATAATCGATTGTTTTTCAGAATTAAAGAAGGTAACAGTATACACTGAATTCAAATGCAGCAGATCACATCAGCTTAAAATAGAGAGAGAGAGAAAAGCATACGCTCAGCTGAGAAAAAAGTTTATTCTTAGAGGTAAGTAAGCAAAACCGCAATAACAGTGCATGTAACAAGTTTTTGGATCAATCACATGGTGAGGAGGGATTACAAACTTCAAAGACTGAAAGCTTTGCATTTTGTGAAAATTATATTATTCAGATTCTGATAATCCAAAGAGAAATTGTGTGTGTGTGTGTGTGTGTGTGTGTGTGTTTTTATGCTCTAACACATAATGTAACCATGATAGAACTGGAATGATCGAAATTCATCTATCAACCTCGTGAAAAACACAGTAGGCGTTGATATGGATTTGTTTTGCAACAATGATTCTAACCTGTGTTAGCAAGAAGCAAAGATGATGAAAAATATACAATCATTATAAAATTCGAATTTCGAGGTTAAATGATTACCATTCGATATTCATATAAATAGAAATAATAAAAAACATAACAATACTACAATAAATATTCTCTGTTGTCTATGTTATTTTTATAATATTTCTCAGTTGACATTGAGCATTTTCTGGAAATTTGAGCAAAAGTCTAAATTTCTGATCGTGTTTCAGTAATTTAAGCTGGATGAAACAAACTTAGGTACGATTCTTCCCGCTAGGTCGCGCGCTTGTCGGTTCAGCATCTTGTTGTGTTCAGCCATTTTGCAGCTTGATTCAGCCAACAAGCTGCTGGCGTGTATGTTGAATGTGAATTTTTCGTTCTATCTGTATTTTTTCTGATTCTTGAATGGATAAAAATGAGAATTTTGGCTGAGAATTTTCAACTTCAATTGGATTATTAATTTTTAAATGAGTTAAGGTTGTTATTAATAACAGCATCACACACACAAACATTTGATGGATTTCAGCCATCATTTTACCCATTATTCATTTTTCATATTCAATGGTAACGTAGAGAAGTTTAATGTGAAATACGTGAGCAAAGTTCCTCTGCTGCACTCAAGAAGCCATTCTGCCCTTGCCTACAGCTCGGGCATAAACGTTTCTTTCAGTGCAGCAAACTGTCACTTTGTGCACTAGTTGCACAAATAACTATTTCCAGCATTGTGGTGTTATTACAGTATTCCATAAAAGGTTTTCCATACTTGTGACAGAAACTCAATTGATAGAAAATCTATGTTCCTTATAGCATTTGACACAAATTATTCCTCTGATAGACAATCTCCTTCGACAGTGTAAGGGATTGTGATCACAAGTCACTATGATCGAAATACACTCAAGTTTCTCTCTCAAATTTGTATTTCTTTTTCAAATTCTGCTAGTTGCGGTCCCCGAATGTCTCTGTGGCTTTCAAAAAACTCTACTCATCTAGTTGTAGCTTATACATCTCACCTGATAGAGGAATCAAATAATCGCTTTGCTTCTTGCTCTGTGATTTTCAATCATTTGTATTTTGTCTACATTTTACAATCTGTCTATATACAGATTTTATTTGGACTCTACAGCTACATATTCTTCTATTCGATGAACATCTCTTGAGATGAAAATCTTCTTGTTACTACATCCAGTAAACATGTGTATCAACAGAACTGCTGATTTTTTGTTTCACTTCAATTATCTTGACTGCATTGTGATCAATTGCATGGATCTTATACTATTTCTTGAGGTCCCTCTAGAATATTATGATTGATCTTCTTGTGCTCTCTCATTCATCATCTTTGCTTCTTGCTCTGTGATTTTCAAATCATTTTATTTGTCTAATTTACAATTTGTCTATACAGATTTTATTTGGACTTTTACAGCTACATATTTCTTCTATTTGATTGAACATCTCTTGAGATGGAATCTTTCTTGTTACTACATCTCAGTCAACATGCATATCTACAGAACCACTGATTTTTGTACACTTCAATGTAATTATGTACATTCACTTTATCAATTGTGCACTTTGCTCAAGTACTATCATTAAAATTCCATCTATATTGCTATCTGCAAATATGGGTATGTTTACATTCTACAATCAAGTAGTATGCTGCTTCTTTATTTAGCTGCAACTAATTTACTGCATCTTTACATCAGTGCAACTTTACTGCATCTAATTTTGCTTCAACTCTGATGCTCCATTTCTCAATTTTGGTGATGCAGAAAATTGTATAAATTAGTAGGTGTGAAGCTTCATGGTTTTCTTATGACTGATCCTTTAAAACTTCACCACAGATAATGTACATATAGTAAGATCAAATTGAATAAAACAAGATGAATTGAATCTCTTCCATTAGAAGAAGTGAGAAGGAGACTTAAAATGAGAGAGAGTAGAGTACTTGATAAGAATGACTTGAGGTTTCCAAGCTTCACCGTTTGCATAGAGTGAGATTTCAGAATCATTCTTTTCTGTCAGTGTTACTTGAATTGTTTTGAGATTTCCACTTACCATTGCTGCAATGACAAGTCCATAGAGAGGAAGAACAATTCAGTTGAATCTGTCAGTTAGATACATGCCTCAGTTCTGTTATTTCCTAAGAAAAACCTGTCACTGGAAGTTTCATTTCTCCATGCAAATGGTGTTGTGAGAAAGAAGTGAAAAATGAGAGGGTAGACTTGATAAGAATGTCTCGAGGCTTGCTACAGCTCTGACTGAAATTTTAAAATCACTCTTTACTGTCAGTATTACTTGAGTTGTTTTTAGATTTCCACTTACCATTGGTGCAATGACAAGTCATAGAGAGGAATAACGATTCAGTTAAATCTGTCAGTTAGATACATGCCTCAGTTCTGTTATTTCCTTAAGAAAAAACCTCTCACTGGAAGTTTCATTTCTCCATGCAAATAGTGTGTGAGTGATTTGGAGAAGCAATTAGCATTGTCAGGCTTGACTGCTAGAATTCTTAGTGTGTAGCGCTCTGCATGCATAAATTCTTCTCCTTCTTCTTCTCTTTGAAAGCTATTGTACATGATGGAATGTGATTATCATTTCACTTAAATCTGTCAGTTAGACACAATTCTTATTTCTACTTCTTCCTATTCTTCTCCTCCGTTCCTCTACTTCTCCCTCTTTTTGAGAGCAACTACTTCTTCCTCTTCTTCTCTGTTCTCATACTTCTTCCTCTCTTTGGAAGGTTGCTATTTATTGTTTCACTTAAATCTGACAGTTAGACACACTTGGTTAGGGTACATAGGATGGGTGCGGGCACTCTTTACTGTCAGTATTACTTGAGTTGTTTTTAGATTTCCACTTACCATTGGTGCAATGACAAGTCATAGAGAGGAATAACGATTCAGTTAAATCTGTCAGTTAGATACATGCCTCAGTTCTGTTATTTCCTTAAGAAAAAACCTGTCACTGAAAGTTTCATTTCTTCATTCAAAGTGTGTGAGTGATTTAGAGATGCAATTAGCATTGTCAAGCTTGACTGCTAGAATTTCTTAGTGCATAGCGCACTGCATGCATAAATTCTTCTCCTTCTTCTTCTCTTTGAAAGCTATTGTACATGATAGAATGTGATTATAGTTTCACTTAAATCTGTCAGTTAGACACAATTCTTATTTCTACTTCTTCCTATTCTTCTTCTTCTTCTTCTCCGTTCCTCTACCTCTCCCTCTTTTTGAGTCATTGAATTTCTCATTCTCTATTCCTCTCCATCTTCTACTTCCAAGGTCATTTCACTTAAATCTGTCAGTAATAGACTAATTGAAATAGACCGTGACTATCTATAGATTAAATGGAGCATGACTAGAGAAAGTGAGAGAGAGAGAGAGAGAGAGAATATCATCGTTATCATCTTCTTCTTCTTCCTCTTCTTCTTCTTCTTCTTCTTCTTCCTCCTCTCCTTCTTCTTCTTCTTCTTCTTCCTCCTCTCCTTCTTCTTCTTCTTCCACCTAGAGAAAGTGAGAGAGAGAGAGAGAGAGTGTGTGAGAGAGAGAGAGAGTGAGAGAGAGCATCATTGTTATCATCTTCCTCTTCTTCTTCTTCTTCTTCTTCTTCTTCTTCTTCTTCTTCTTCTTCCTCTTCTTCTTCTTCTTCTTCTTCCCTCTGAAATAGAGAGAGAGAGAGGGATAGGTTCTTCTCCTTCTAAGGAGCGGCGGAGGGGGCAGGAGAGGTGCAGCAAGAGCAAGATATAGATACATTTCCAATAGATAGTTCACAGCTAGGTGATGATCATGTATTGCATCATTAGACTCCAACCAACACTGCAGAACGTGCACCGCACTATATCATTCATTTTTGTGAAGTAAAACCATAGGCTAACCATTTCAGAAACACTTATAAATGGTACTCGCCAATATTCAAATGTTTTCATGTTTAAATTTTGTTTTCTGCACACTATACGTTCTTGATTCTTCACAATTCATTTTCAAACAAAACTTTTCTAATATAAAACACAATAATTCAAATATCGATTTTAAGCTAGACAAACACTAAATCATCATTCAAGGATTCAATATCCATTTCATCATCGGTTGTGTGACATCTCTTCTCCCACCTGGTGCCAAGATTGAATTAGAAGTGTATTTGCTAGCATACAAAGTAGATGGCTGGACAGTCTTCTCTAATTTCCTTCAATATTTGCAATAAAGACTCTACATTCAGTTTGGTTCTTATTACTTCGTTTCTTATGTAGTCCAACTTGGTGTAACATTTAACTGCTCGAAGGAACCTCATTTCAGCTGCATGCAAATACACATACATAAGCTATTATTGGTACAGCAATTAGTCTGTAGAGCTCCATCTGACCGGCTTGTCTTGTATAAACTCTTTATTATATGCAGAACTCTAAAGTTGTCAGACAATGAAAGTTTTGATCATTGCTATAGAATTTCATCAAACTTCTTAACAAAAACAGAAAATCCTTACTTGCATATTTTTATCTGAGAATAAAGCTGGTGAGAGATTGATTGAGTGCTTTATTTGTGTAGATTACAATATATACTTTACACTTATATACAATACAGCAAATTATAAATGAATTTACATAATATAGACTAAGAATTTTTTTTTTGAAGTGCATATGATATGAAAAAAGCAGTTGTCAATAGCTGTAGCTAATATTGTTATGCATCTACATGAATTGGTGGAGCTTTGCATTCTTTGAAAGGAATATTTAAAACATCCTTGCCACTAACTCTCTACCTCTAGAATGAGAAACTTAAAGAGTAATAGGGCTTTAGCACATCTAGAAAGAGTTTCTTATCTATACTAGTCTGGGATTGATTCACTTTAATCTGTCAGTATAAGTTGAATTGGGTTCTTATATCTTAGAGATTCATGATGCTGATGGATTCGTCCTTGTAAGCTGTCTGAAGTAGAACGTGCTAATGATCGAGTGAGAGGAGAATTGGAGCATATCTTCCAAGGTTGTCTCTCACTACACTTGCATATGAGAGAGAGAGTTTCTTGTTGTGTTTTAACAGTACATAGAGTCGAATATGGTCATATCGCTTGATTTCAATTTCATTTGATCTGATTGCAAAGAATATTAAATTTTCGATATAGTTAGCAATAACAAATAGAGTAATAAAGCTTCACCACATCAGGATTATCAACAGAATCTCAAAGTGAGTATTATTATTTCTTGCATTCATATTACAGAATCAAACAGTGATTCAACAAGTTAATATGCAAGTAATGTGCATAACTATTAACTGAATCAGTAATTTCCAACTCTTGTAATGTGAACAGATCTATTAGTATAATTTACCAAATAGTTTCATTAAATAATTAACACTAACCTTTGATTTGCTGTGTCCTCCTCCTTCTCCTCCTCCTCCTCCTCCTCCTCCTCCTCCTCCTCCTCCTCCTCCTCCTCCTCCTCCTCCTCCTCCTCCTACTCCTCCTTATCATCCACTCTAACTCTGCTGAAGCGACAAGCTGGATCGAAAAAGAGACCTAGTTTGTCGTCGTCCCAGTTTGACGGAATAGCCCAATTTGTCCCTGGGAGCTGCGACCCCGTTTGAAGCAGTAATGAATTCAATACATTCTACTCCATAGAGACATAAAGAGTTCTGTTGCAGTATTCGTTTAGTAACTATAACTTACTTTTGATGGGGCCGCGGAATTGGGAATATCTGGAACTCAAAATATCAATGTTAAATGTCCTATGCTTGAAAACTGTTGCTGGGTGGAACTCCGAATATTTGTCAGACAGCGGAATTGGAAATATCCGGAACTCGAAATATGTTGCTAGGCGGAATTGGGAGTATCTGGAACTCAAATTACTTGTTTGGCAGATGGCGGAATTGGAAATATCTGGAACTCAAATATCGGTGCCAAGTGGGAATACTTGTAATGTGTTTGTCATTGAGAAATGGTTCAAGTCTGACTTATTTTCTAGAATGATATGGACTTTTGGACCTGGTTTGTCGTTCTTTTTCAATTATAGACTATTCATATGATTTGCGATTGTACCAAAAAATAAGTAGAAGTAATTTAATATTTTCCAGATAATATAATATTTTATAATAAAATAATAATACGTACTGTGAAGCTCTTCCTGGGGGAGTCACTCTCACCTCCAAGGATAGGACAATACCCGTAGGGTGATGTAATGCTGTATTTAAATGCCTCACGTATGTATGGTGAATCTTGTACTGAGTCAATGGTGTAGAGGCTATAAATTTTGCAATGCGTGTGTGGACGCTGAGTGAACACCAGACTGATTGACTCACTACAAGATTCAATACAATTGTCGGAATCGCGGGAGGCCTAAACGCTCGCTCACCCTTGATTCTTCTAATGACAGATTGTATAAAGATGAAATTTTTTATAAGCAGTGTAGCGATCGCTAAACACTGAATACGGATACCTTAAAATTATTACCTGTGAAGAATGAGCATACAAAATCATACAGGTCGAGCAAAAATCCCGATGTAGATAATTTACGGGACTGCGTCTCTAATAAGTTCTGAAGGATTAAAATACGGTATTTGGACCAAATATCGTTCAGAATATACTTCGAGAACAGAGTCTTGTCGGGTTTTAAGCTCTATTGTAGGAATTTATATGATCTCTGGCTGCATCTGCTGTACAATTGATGTGTTCGCTCCTAAGTCGAGGTAGGTAACAGATAAAAGCTGATATATGAGCAGGTAAGGACAAAGAATAAATATCTCGATCTGACCCCACTCACTACATCCACTTAGACCTGTTCCAATATCCAGCTTAATTCAATTATTCCAATGATCGTATTCGATCGGTTCTTGATGATATAGAACGTATCAGACACAATAATTGACAGGCTTAAGAAATAATCAAACTCAGAAAGTGAATTAACAAAACTGAAATATATTATAATAAAATATATGATCATACAGTGCAGATTCAGAATTTGATTTACAGGTTGATAATAATTTAGCATTAACAGAATAGTTAAAAATTTTCTGGTGCTTGCATGATACCATGCGTGATTCGACAGAATTTTACAATTGATAAAATTAACAGTTTTGAAAAAATAGTGAAAAATGAATTATAAAATATTTTAAAATGCTCGGGGTCGTGTTCTGGCAGCGGAGGATAGCTAATCAACTACAAGTTCTTATAAATTCAATAGAATAAATTCTAGGCTCTTAATAACTAAAAGCGCTTGTCGGCGTGGCCAATAATTTAACGAAGAAAATTTTATATCTTTCTGCACTGAAATATTTTCGAAGCGTAGATTGGGGCCCCGTTAAACTTATAACTCATGTGAAATTCCTTGGCGGTTGTGGTTTTCTTCTTAAGATCAAAAATCGTTTGATCGGCAGCGGATCCAGGCTTCGGTTTCAGCACGTGGGGGATTTTTTAATTTAATATTTCCTTCACCAAATTAATTAAGGGATAATTTATTTTAAACTTTTAAATTTATCGATTGATGAAAAATAAATTTACAAATAACAAATAGATTGGCCTAAAATATCGGCTCACAAATAGAACATATAAAATCGAACAAGAAATTTTTACGAATAGGTCTTGGTAACTATAAAGAGATCTGAACGGTGAGGATTTCAAAAGGGAAGTGCTGTCTTTTCTCTCAGCTTCTTGGCTAGACCTTTCTTCTCAGAATCTCGATGTAATAATTTGCATGAAAATTTGCCATTGGTAGAACGATTGTGACGTAGACATGACGTCAGTGGCAAGCAGTAGAATATAATTCCTTTAATTACAATAATAATTCAATTTATGTAATTCTTAAAACTGCTTAACCTTCTAGACATAGTTCCTCTCATACAATGTACATGTGCTAGCGTATATGATAAGGCAGGGTTGTTGTCTGATAGTAGATTAACATGTGTTGCTTTCAAACGATCACCTTTTTGGTGCTATTTCTATGCACTATGATTGGCTTAGGCTTGCCAAAGAGATTTAATTACCCTGTGGTTCAGCTGATTAATCATTAATAAATTAATATTCTTATACAATTTTTATTAGGTTTGAGACTGTTATAATTAATTTCTGCCGTTTTATCAATAATATAATTTCATGCTATGACCTAGTTAGTTACAATAAGACCTGACATATAATATAATTTCTTAAATAATAAATAATTTCAACGATAATACATACATTTTATTTTTTATTTGAAATTCTTGGTCCTTTATTGATAGTTTTATAATTTTTAGAGATGGTAATTATATCTTGCGTGAAGCCAGCATGACATTTGACAATACTTTGAATCAGTCAGCTGTGTTCAGGCTGCTTTAAACATCTGATCGATAGTAAACAAAGTGTAACCTCAAATTCATGAGCAATTCGTAAATAATTTGTGCTTTATTTGCAGAATAATTATATTTTATTGAATAATTTTCTAGAAAATGTTCATACAGAACGGTACTCTTATCTAATATACAGTTACTGATAATAAGCTTTATCGCTCGGTCGCTAACTATTCCTTTAGCAAATTCTTTCATTTTAAAAG
This sequence comes from Nilaparvata lugens, assembly GCF_014356525.2. NCBI lineage: Eukaryota > Metazoa > Arthropoda > Insecta > Hemiptera > Delphacidae > Nilaparvata > Nilaparvata lugens. The sequence continues at coordinate 47,942,726 of NC_052506.1, read as the reverse complement.
GTAATCACAATTTTCTCTCTTCTCATGAGATCTATTTGAAAGATTCATCCAGTACATATCTATTATTTTTTAGAATTTAATATGTCTTCATATAATAGCATCAAGTTTATAGGTTATGTTATGCATAATAATAATAATAATAATAAATTAAGGTAAGTGTACGTACATTTGCATTTTGCAACAGAAACAGCTTCTTATAGAGTATTGTTTTACAGGCTAATCTTTTATATGTAATGTATTCAAATGTAATTATAATTAGGATTGGGATAATACAAAAATATACTTTTTGCTTAGTGATATCTATTACATTGTGACAGAATTTGGTTTCCTCAATAATTCTCATCCTGAGGTAAGTTTAATGTGGACTAAGTTACTAAGATTGAAAATATTATTTTAAATAGCAAATTTAATTTATTAATAATAGGCTAGCAACTTTTATTAATTTCTTTGTTCTATCATTAGAATACTTGAATAATATTAGAAGTAGGGGTACTGAATAGGCTAAATATATTTAGACCTAATTCCCTATTGTGAGATATTTATGGATTTCATCTTCTTTTAAATACTGTAGTTAGGTTACTGCATCATTTATTCAATAAATTAAATAAAAAAGGATTTGCTAACATAAGTGATTTACATGTAGGCCTACTGCAGTCAGGCTACTTGTTGGAAAATCCATTTAGAGAAATGATTCAAGATTAAGCTTAGAGTGGTTTAGCCAAATGTGGATTGTTTTATAAAATAAAGTTTTTCAGTATTTTATAAAAAGTTTTCCATTAACCAGAGCTGATTGGATTGGTTGTTTGAAGATAATTTATATATGGTACTCAGACTACTGTAATTTGTAGCATCATAGAGAAACAATAGCATAAAAAACATCTCATGGTGTTTAATTTAATGGTTTAGTATAGGGCTCTTATGTTGTAAATTTCACTGTTAACTCAAGCCGCTGGTATTTTTGCTTTATGGTAACTCAATATAAATATAATAACTCTGGTACTATGAGGCCCACCTAATTGCAGCATTTGATAAACATTTGGTGTTGCTATTCTTGTCTATCATTAGACAAATCAAATTACTTTGGAAATTGAAATAAATTTTGCTCTATCCTCATGTTGCTTCACATGATTGTTTTTTACAATGTAAAAATATACCTAATAATTAGACCTTACAAAAAGATTTAATTTAAATCATGAAAATTTATGAATTACTAATTGAATAATATATTTTCTTGACGAATAAAATATTTTTATTATTATTAAATAAATGCACATTTAATATTAGGTTACATCAGATATGTTATTCCGAATCAGCTATTCACTATTATAGAGCCAGTGGCAATACAGGAAATCGGCAACACAGTTGTCCTATTTTTCTACTGGCATTATAGCATGACCTAACTATAAGCCTACTTGAATGAATGAATTTATTTGCCAGAAACAGATACAAACATAAAAATTAAGAAAATGTTAATCTATTTAATTAGAAATTATAACAAAATGATATCCTTATTTATGATAATATTTAATAATTAAGATTAAATTTATGCTCACATGCATGAGTACAGTAGTGAGGCAAAAATACCTGCAGAAGAAGATTCCTTGTTTGCCAGTGTGACTCGTATAATCAGCTGTACTTAAGTATCGCTGTATTTATTTACCCTCTTTGAATGAGTAGTTTTTATTTGATCGCCAACTTTTTTCATGCTAATGTTAAATTTAATATTATACAAAAGTTTTCCTTATAAATTAACTTGAACTTATTATTTATATTTTACAGTGCCAAACTGATCAACTGCATCCTAATGGAACGTTCAAGATGTGATTCAGTAACTGATACGGTTGTTGCAATAATTATTTTTGACCAAGTAAGTAAACAATTCTTCATGAAATGGAATTTTTGCTTTTGCTCCAAATCAGTATGGGCTGGGACACACAGAGAACAATTTGCGGGAAGCGGTCAGAGTGGCCTTCATCTATATTTTAGATATTCATGTCTATAACCTGCTAGACCTCTCTGATTCCTGTCTGCAGATCGCTGTGTGTGTGTCCAAGCCACAAAGTTTTATAAATATTGTGCGCCACCCACTCGGAAAACATTTTACAGGTGACATTTTTGTACTGTTTCGATTTGGATACTATCAAAAACAACTTGAATATGGTAATTTTAAAAAATCGATTCAATTTACTTAGAATTGATATTCTGAGAAATCAAATATGTAATGAGACAGGCAATACTTTCTTGATTACTTTATACTTGTTTTCATCCCTCTGGAAACGCTGCTGCATTGTGGTCGTCAGGCTAGTTTTACACTCATTCGTTCGTTCTTTCGTTTTCGGCGAATCCCGATATGTGAAACGGTAATACGGTTTGAATTCAGTACCGAATAGAAACCGCATAGAACCGAACGCATATTTGACACTTGACTCTAATAATTCCATCAGGTTTCAATTCGTTGCTAGCGAGAGGCTACTTTCACACACTTTCGGTTCGGTTCGGTTCGTTTCGTTTTTGGCGAATTCCTATAAGTGTGAAGCGATGATTCGTTTGAATTCGTATCCAGAATAGCAACCGCATAGCACCGAACGCCCCCTCGACACGAATAGGTTTTATCATATTCGAATTTGTTGCTAGGGAAACAGGAAGAAACAAAGTCTTCTACACACGCTGGCCTTTTTTGTTTTTATTTTAACCTGATATCGTGATTATCTGTTTCAAAATTTCCCAAGTCAAAATCATATGGTCAATTCAATTCTGTTAGTTCACAGGAACATTTTTTCTCAATGAATAGTTTGCCAAAAAAATATGAAAGATATAATTAAAACTCAGGGAGAATTTTTTTCTACGAATATTATATGATTTCATCAATGGAGAGAAGAGATGAAGTTTATATATACCATGTGTCAAAACAAGGACAAATTTTCAATTTAAAAAAATTATCTCTAAACATCCAAAATTAACATAATCAAAAGAAACTATTCAAATAATTCACAATTTTTAATTAACTTTTAGGGTCGGTTTCCGAGCTCGGGATTTAGCTAAGTTCTAGACTTTAACTGGCTTTAACTCTGGAGTCAGAAAATTGGCTTTCCGAGTCAGAGCGTTGACGTAGTTGAGGACTTAAATAGACTGTGTAGGTATTTTAGAGATCACGTTAGACCCTGGAGTATGTAATTTCGCTTTCTGAGTGAAGGGCTTTTAAGTCCTGGACTTAAAACAGCGTGATTTTAAACCCTCGACTGGGGTAGGGTTTAAATTCAAGTTCTAGACTTAACTGAGCAAACACAATTCAGTTATTGTTTTGGAGAAGATAAAAAGCCAAATAATTGTCATGGAATACAGTTTTTTTTTTCAAAACAAATACGTTTTCAAACTCAGTAGCCTAATTAAATTTTCATTCATAATCACTGGTTAGGATCAATGATCAATAATAGCATAACGTAAAATGAAATGTTTATTCATTCACCTTTCAAAGGTTTTGCTTTGAATAGGCCTACAAAGAAATCGAAACGTATTTTCACAAAATAGTTTGGAGAGCATGCTCATTTGAATTGTCCCGCTGCAATCAGCTGTTTCCGTTTTGCTATAATGCCAACAATACAACAGCAAAATATTGTGAATTTCCCTCATGTTCAAACTGCGTTAAACTGCGTTAAAGTCCTGGACTCAAATAAGTCGAGAACTTGATAGACTCCGGAGTTTAGAAGATAAAATCGTGACTCAGAAAGTCAATTTAGACCCGAGAGCTTATTTTAGTCCTAGACTCTGTAAGTCCAGAACTTACAGAGCATCAGAAACCGGCCATAAGTCTGGAACTTGAATTTAAACCCTACCCCAGTCGAGGGTTTAAAATCACGCTGTTTTAAGTCCTGGACGATTTTTGATAAATCCTTGACTTGGAAAGAGGCGAGAATCTAATTCAAGTCCTGGACTTATAAGCCCTTCACTCAGAAAGCGAAATTATAAACTCCAGGGTCTAACGTGATGTCTAAACTCCAGAGTTTATTTGAGTCCTCGACTACGTTAACGCTCTGACTCCAGAGTTTAAAGCCAGTCAAAGTCTATAACTTGGCTAAATCCCGAGCTCGGAAACCAGCCCTAAATTTTTGTTGTTCAAGAAATAACATCTTACAATTTAACACCAGCTGTTATATTTAAATATGATGACCTGTGACCTGTGAAAATCCAAACACAGCTGTTTTTGAGAAGAAATACCTAATTAGAACCGTACGAATTAA
>NC_052506.1:47910517-47938388 GCF_014356525.2 Nilaparvata lugens | reverse complement strand
CTCAGGAGTTGCATCTCAGGAGGACATGGGTTGCATCAGGATTTGCATTTACGTCACGGATCAATTGCAGCAGGAATTACTATTTCATCAGGGACAATTGCAGCAGAATTTGAATCGTATCAGGGAACAGTTGCAGTAAGAATTACAAGTAATGTCTCAGGGACTACAATTGCTTCAGGAACAGAAGTTGCTGCAGCAATGAAACTTGCCTCAGGGATTACAGTGCCTCAGGAACAAATGCATCAGGGTAAACACAGTCTATTGTGTTATTGCTTATTTGATTTCTGCCTCAGGGCAGTTGTTTTTCTTTCACTTTTTTGACGTGTCCCAGTGGGCTTCACGTTAGTGATCCCTTTTATGGACCTATTTCATTGAATACTAATGCTATATAATAAATACTAAATCTCTGCAATTGTAAACAAGGATAGAGAATCCTGGTTGCATTCCATATTTTGACCACCTGAGACTGCAAAAGTCGAATCTTCAGCAAACTTCTGTTCCCCTATGTTCCTTTTTCAATTGCGCGTCGACGTATATACTAGGTTTTTGGAAATTTTGCATTTCAAGGATAATATAAAAGGAAAAAGGAGCCTCCTTCATACGCCAATATTAGAGTAAAAATCAAACTATAGAATTATTCATCATAAATCAGCTGTCGAGTGGATTATAAATTGCATGCCATGACGCATGCAATAAATAACTAAAATAACATAGTAGAGGCTATTTTTTCATTTTTGAACTCCTCCAGGCAAACGCTAATAATTATCTTCAATAAATTGTTCAGCTGATAATGATGGAGGTCTATATTCGGCTATAAGTGTGATGTTTTCTTTCATCTGTGGCACACGAATCTCGAGGATAATAGAATTTGCGGAAACAATATCATTTTTTTAAATTTCAGAATTTAGATTATCTTTGATAAATACACACACTCCATCACATTTATTAAATTTAGCAGGTGAATTTATCACTGAGTACCCGTTCAGGCTGAAAGAAAACTCGCGATCCTCCGAAATCCATGTTTCAGATGGTATTATCGAATCGTAGGTGGTTTTACAGTTTTAAAGGACAACGGAGAACTCATCAAAAATTTTTTCATACCACATATATTCATATGTAAGATGTTGATAGACGCTTTACAAGCATTGTTCAATTTCAATGATGGCTGAAAATTCAACACATCATCATACTCTATTGTGTCATAGCATCCATCCTCAAATAACCCTCCAAAGTCATCAAACAATATACCATTTTAAGTTTTCAAGATAAACTACTTTTACTTTTATTGATATTTAGTTATTCCTGCATCAACTATAAGGATAGAGGATATTCTATTTGATAATGGATAAATATCTGTGAATTAGAACAGTTATTTAAATGTGTTTGGGGTAAATTGGGAGTTAATATATTTCAACAAAGAAAAACTGAGAGAGAAGAAAAATTGAATTTATGTGAAAAAATGTAAAAAATTCTACTGATGTAGAATTTAGAAAGTAGAAAATGTAATATATTGGTAATGCTTTCTAACTAGATGGAAAGAAAAAAAAATATATATATACATATACAGGATGATTCTCAATAATGGCAAAATAATTTAATACGTGATAGTAGAGGTGAAAATAAGAAAAAAGTTCCTATAAACATATATCCATAAACGCTTCATTAGCGAGCTATACAGAGTGAAAGATTTCGCCCGCAATTCAGTTCCTCTGATGAAATACACCGATGCTGAATTGTTTGGGGACTAGTTTTTAAAAAACTTATGCTGGATTCAAATTTCCAAAAACCTTGTATATACGTCGACGCGCAATTTAAAAAGAACATACCTGTCAAATTTCATGAAAATCTATTACCGCGTTTCGCCGTAAATACGTAACATATAAGCATTTAAACATTAAGAGAAATGCCAAACCGTCAGCATATTCTTCAGTATTATTTTTTTTCTATTATGTTCTAATAAATTTCATGTAAAACTAGGAAAGAGAGAGATACGAAAATGGCTCGATTTTATTCTTGAACAATTTCCGCTTAGAGGTACGTATTTTATAAAAAAGATTTTCAACTTGTATTTTATAGATTCATTAGATTGATTTTCCAAGTAAATTTTATCAAAGGCGTCTGATGTAACCGTTTTGAGGTTAGGTATTGTTTCCTGTTATTTTAAATTACTTGAAAGTAATTTTGGCTGAGGTAACTTAATAAGAGTAGGTACTCAATAAAACAACTGAGCGATTTAATTTATGGAATCATGATACCATAACGATTGAAATAACTTAACGAGATAAGGAGTAGAAATTATTTTTGGTAAGCATTATTGTTTTTGTGAATTATTACAGCTCTTAAGTTGTTGTAAACTGAAGTAGGGTAATTTCATACTTTTCTTGAAGCAACAGCTGTATTTATGATTTGTAGTTGTTCTACTTTAAAGCAAACACAGAGTAGTCTCTAGGTCATCTGTATTTTAATTTTAATTTGAAGTTAGATCGTAGAATATTGTGTTTTGTATCAGTGTTAGTCGCTTTGAACTCTCGCTAGAGAAACCGAAATTATTTAGTTTTATTTCATTTTAAACAGCGGTTTACGAGTTGACGACCTTCACAATCTACCAGGAACCCTCGAATCATTATAAGGACGGCCGCAGTGGATTCTAACAACGGGTTCGGTAATACGAACTTGCAGGACATGTCAGAGACAGCAACAAACCGTCAGTATCAAATCAATACAATACCCAGTACGATCAACGAAACAAGGTATGAAAAAATAATTCATCGTGAAAAGGTGTAAACAGGGAAAACGAAGTGGAATATGAACTGTTTCAAAAAGGGGGAGGGGTTAGCCAATACAGACTGTGTTTGGTGTGATTACCATTTCTAAAAATGTTTAATCACCCCTGACACAATCTAAGTTTTTTGGGTAAAAATAATGAAAGGCGCCTAGGGACTATAAATTAGATTTAATAGGCTGATTTTCTGTAATGTGAAGAACAGGTTGGTCTTGTAACGATTCAAACACCCCGCTCTCATAGGATATTAATTATTAGAATAGCGGAGTCATCACTCAGGCCACCAAATTGGACTTTTGAACTGGTGAGCTGAGAGAGTGATGACCGCGTAGAGGCGAAACTAGAGAGAGAACGTTCCGAGACGCGCTAGAGGAAGGTTATGCGTGAGATAGTGAGATGTAGTTTTGAGTAATGTGATTGAGGAGTGATTATGTTTAGAGAGAGAGAGTATAGATGTTTGTTATGGGATTTTTTCAATAGAGTGAGATTGTTTTGGTGAATTTGCGTATTTTTTAATAATATTATCCTATAAAAGTAGCAGGGCCCAGGACCCAAAAAACCTGGTGGTGGCAGCTCTACTGGAGAGCACTGTCATGCTCGCCACGCACGCCACAAGTGGTGACTTGGCGGTGGGATCCGAACTCTGAAAACTTTTTAAAAGTATTTCAACCGTGAAAGAACAGTAAAAATTGTCTCCGAAAGATAATATTGGTGCCGTGATAGTTTCAAAGTTTATTGTTAAGCATTACTAAATTTTAATTCGCTTTTAAATGTGTGTACGTGATTGTGTTGAACTCTTGATTATGTGTATTATGTATTTCGTTAGTTTGTGAAGATGAAGAGAACTTTATTAACTACCAAATAATGATCAGTATAAATTTATTTCTACATGAATTCGGACAAAAGGTGAAATTTCTTCAATTCATAGTTCAATATATCAAATCCGTGCAGTAATATTTTCTAAATAACGTTGACGTCTCAAAAATGATGCAGCTAAAAAAATTATTAAATTCAATTTTAAAGACTGTTGAACAGTGAGTTCGAAAATTATTCGGATGAAATATGAAACCGAGCGCGATTGTTGAACTCTGGAAAGCGGAAGTGTCCTGAGTCAGCAGAACGCGGGCAGCGAACCAGCGAAACGTTGAGGTGGGGATTGGCAGAGGTGTGACGTGGGCTTCCTCCAACTTTTGGGTGTTGGCGAATACGTCACCAGGTTCATCGCTCTTCAGGCTACACGACTCCATAGAGACTGTCGCTGTCATTCTACCAGCTGTTCGGCGGATGACAACTGTAATAACATGGATCTACTACTGGGGCAACGTTTGCGGCATTCTACAATGGAGATGAAGACATCAATTAATTTGGTGAGCAATTTATACAGCTCTTTCTATATTGAAAATATTATTGTTATTATTTATATATTTATCGAATATTTATGTGGCGTTTATGTTGGAGATAGACTTCCGATGAATTCATTTTATGATAGGTCTACATTCGTTTATTTAGAGCTCATATCAAATTATTAATGTTCATTTATGCTGAATCGATCAGGTCAGATATCAATATTGTTTATTATAAAATAATTTAAGATGAAAAGATTTCAGGAAATTATCTAGGTCACACAAAGCTGATAGATTAAATTTATTGTTTTATGAGAGTTATTTATTTATGCAAATGAAAGGTTAATTATAAAAATTTAAAATGGCTGAGAGAGTTAATTTTGAAGGGCAGGAAGTAGAAGTTCAAGCTGCTTTTGAAGCGCTATCAGCTAGATTAAATCAACTTAGTATCACACTAAACGAAACTGTTAACAGAGACCTAAATAGAACAGATACAAATTTAGTAGATGTAGAACTTGTTACACCCCTGAGCAAAATGTCAAACCAAATTTCGATCTAGTTAGCAGTATTCCAACATTCGATGGAGAGCAGTCAGATCAAATCCATTCTTTTCTTGACACTGTTGATGGAATCTCTCACTTGTGTGGCTGGTCAGAATTTCAAAAGACACAAATTATCAGATTAAAACTTACCGGAAGTGCATTATTGTTTTTCAAGTCAGATGATAGGTGTAGGAATGCAAAATCTGCAGCTGAAATTAGAGCAGCTTTGGTTGAGCGTTTTGGTGATAGCCTACCAAGTCGCTATTACTATGAGCAATTGGCATCAATCCAACAAAATAAAGGAGAGTCAATTGAAAAATATGCAGACCGAGTCATGAACATTAGTAGGAAGACGATTAGAGTAACAGCAAGTGATGAAGCTAATAAAATACTAAGGGAAGAAGCTGATAGGAGAGCCATGGAGTCATTCCTAAGAGGATTACTTGGCGAAATAGGGAAACAAACTCGAATCAAATTCCCAACATCCTTTAAAGAAGCAGTAACAACAGCCATAGCGATTTCCAACCTAGATAGAAAACCCTTCCAAAATGAACAGGAGCCATCTAGAAAAGTATTTAGCACAATAACTCAAAAAATTGTTATAACTGTGGGAAGATTGGACACATCGCTAGACATTGTAGGAAGAGAGTTGTACACACTGACACCCAACAAGTGGGCATTAGAGTTTGTAACTTTTGTAAGAAAAAGGGTCATCTAGAAACTGAATGTAGAATGAAACAATATTCCGCAGATAAAATTTGTAACAATTGCAACAAGCGAGGACATCTTGCACACAATTGTTGGGGAAGTGGGAAAAAGATAAATGACAACCGAAAAGATCAAGAGAAGTTGTTAAACGACAACGGGGAGCTCAAGACCGCCGTTGGGAACCCCAACATTAGTAAATTCAGATCAGTTTTGTAATAGGTCTGGACAGGCGAGACGAAGTAAGCCCAAAATTGTAACTACATTATGCCAAAATAGTGCCGAAGAACTAGTTGTGGATGGTAGTATTGGAGGAGTGGAAGGAAAGATTGTAGTTGATACGGGAGCACAAGTATCCCTTATCACAAGACAAATCGTAACTGGCACAATCACTCCAAGCAACATCCTAATTAGAGGCATCGCTGGAGCCCTTATGCGAGTGCATGGGACAGTGAGGCAAGTTATAAAACTGAATGGGATGGAGGTAAAATGCGACTTAATAGTAGTTGACTTACCAGACACCTATATTGCAATACTGGGATATGATGTTCTCAAAATTAAAAAGTCAGTCATAGACCTTGATCGTAGTATATTATTTATGGAGGGAAGGCAAGTTGCGCGACTTTATGAAAGAAACAGTTCCAATGAAGATTACAAAAAGAGTGGCTATATGAAGGTTGAAGAAGAAAATACTCAATCAAAAACTATAAGTATGAAAAGTGAAGGAAGTACTCAAACAGATTTTACAAATTCAAAGATAGAAGACAATTTTATCCAATCAAAACCGATAACTTCAAAATTACCCTTACAATCGACAGTTCATGTTAATGCGTATTGTAGAACCAATCTCACAATACCTGCTAGGTCGGAGAGAATAGTACAAATCAAATTGGGAAAAAACAATAAAGAATTGAAAAATGAATTAGAAAACAAAGTAATAATAACAGAGCCTGTAACAGTCAAAGTTCATGGAATTTTAATAGCTCGAAGTCTTTCTAAAGTAATGAATGGTATGTGTTGGACTAAAGTAACAAATGTAACCAATGAAGATTTAACATTATATAAGAACACATTAATTTGTAATGTTGAAGAGTCTCAATCAAGCAATGATGAACACGATGCTAACTATAAAGAAGTGAAGCTAACTAGAAACAGAACAGAGGAGTTTGCAGCTAAATTAGAAGGAAAGTTGAGTCATTTGGATAATGAAGAGAGAATTAAGATGAGAATATACTTTGCAAATATATTGACATTTTTAGTCTTGAAGGAATTGAGAATTTAGGCTGCACATCAACAGTAGAACACAAAATTAATACTGGTGATCACCCCCCTATTAATAAAAGACCGTACAGGGTACCACATTCACAGAGAGATGTTTTGAAGAAACTTATTCAGGAACAGCTAGACAAAGGAATCATTGTGACCAGTTCATCACCTTGGTCAGCACCAGTTGTTATTGTTCCGAAAAAACCAGGTCCTGATGGTGTTATTACATACAGAATGTGTATTGATTTTAGAGAAATTAACAAAATTACAGTTCCAGAAGTATGGCCTTTACCTGATATCCACGAGACATTAGATTCATTAGGAGGTAGCAAATATTTCACAGCACTTGATATGAATTCTGGATTCTTCCAAATCAAAATGCACCCTGAGAGTCAAGAAAAAACTGCTTTCAGTACTCCTGATGGACATTATGAATATACAAGAATGCCAATGGGACTTATCAATTCACCAGCAGTGTTTCAAAGACTTGTAGATTCTACCTTGTTAGGATTGAAAGGAAAAGCATGCTTACCGTACATGGATGATATTTTAATATTTAGCCCTACAATAGATCAGCACACTGAAGATATTGCCGAAGTATTGGATAGATTTAGAGAAGTCAATTTGAGTGTTCAATTGAAAAAATGTCAAATTGCTAAGCCAGAAATAAGTTTTCTAGGTCACATAGTCAACAGGGATGGAATCAAGCCATGTCCTAAGAAAATTGAAGCAATCAAAGAGTTTCCTCGACCTAAAAATGAAAAAGAATCCGTGGTTTTGTAGGTTTATGCAGTTATTACAGAAGACATGTTCCAAAATTCGCCGAAATCGCCAAACCGCTTACAAAATTAACTAAAAAGAATCAACATTTTGACTGGAATGAAGAATGTGAAACCGCTTTTCAAAAGTTGAAAGAAAAACTAATCACAGAACCGCTACTTATTTATCCAGATTTCTCAAAAGCATTTATTCTTAGCACAGATGCCAGTAATTTCGCAATTGGATCAATTTTAGCTCAGGAAATCAATGGAGTTGAACATGTTATTGCATATGCATCTAGACAACTCAATTCAGCTGAACAAAATTACAGTGTAACAGAGCGAGAGCTATTAGCAGTTGTGTGGGCTGTTAAATATTTTAGATGTTACCTCTATGGTCGATCATTCACTTTATATACTGATCATAGTGCTATCAAGTGGCTTTTATCACTGAAAGATCCATCAAGTAGACTAACCAGATGGGCTTTGAAGTTAGCTGAGTACGATTATAAAGTAATTCACAAGCCTGGTGTTAAACACTCAAATGCAGACTGCTTAAGCAGAGTTATATACAAGAATACAGTTGAGAATCTTCCATTGTTAGACTTGGAAATCATAAGAGAGAAGCAGAGAGTAGACGAAGAGTGTCAGCGCCTTCGAGAGTATCCTAGTTTCAAATTGAGTCCAGAAGGGATCATTCACTTCAAGAAACATGATAATAAGTTGATTGTTATACCAAGAAGCCTTCGAGAGAAAGTTATTCGTCTCCACCATGATCTTCCTTATGCCGGTCATGGGGGCATTAAGAAAACAATTGTAAGAATTCAAGAAAAGTTTTATTGGCCTAAAATGAAGAATGATGTAACTAATTTTATAAGAGCGTGTGAAGAATGTAGTAAAAGAACAGATTACGGAAAATCGAAAGCACCCTTAGGAGAATTTAAAGAAGTGACCGAGTTTGGATACAGACTGTCATGTGATATTCTAGGTCCACTTCCGTTATCAAAGTCAAGAAACAGATACATCCTAACAGTAATTGATCATTTTACTAGATATGGGGATTTTATCGCCCTACCGGATCAAACTGCTGAGACTATTGCACAAGCACTAATACAGAGAGTGATAACAAGAATCGGCGTACCAATGGAATTAATTACTGATCAAGGAACTAATTTCACGTCTGATCTGATGAAATCGATGTGCAAACTTCTAGGAATAAGAAAATTACAAACAACAGCTTATCACCCAATGAGTAATGGTAGAACGGAAAGAGTTCACAGAACTATACCAAAAATGTTGAGTCATTATGTCAACAAAAATCAAGATGACTGGGATGAGTTGCTTCCCATGGTGAATATGGCATACAATTCGCAAGAGCACGAATCAATTGGATACACACCTTATGAGATGGTATTCGGAAAGAAAATGAGAACACCGCTTGAAGCTGATCTCACATTAACTGAAGATACAGAGATTTATTCGAATTATATAGAAGATCTTAGAAGTAGACTACAAACTATAAAAGAAATGTCAGTTGAGTGCCAAGAGAAGGCAAGGAAAACGCAGAAGAAGCAGTACGACAAAAAGTCTAAAACAAGTGAATATCGTGTAGGACAAAAAGTTTATCTTTATGTACCACAAATTAAAAGAAAGAGAGTGAAGAAATTGTCAAAGCTATGGAGAGGACCGTATCGAATTGTAGAAATTAAATCGAAACTGAATGTAGTATTGAGAGTAAGAGGAAAGAACGTAGTTGTACATGTAAACAGAATAAAACCAGCGTTGTACTATGAGCAAGCTGCAAATGAAGTTAGAGAAGGAAACGAGCCAGAAGAAGAAGAGGAAGAAGATGAAGAACAAATAGAAGTCAATGAGGAAAACGAAGAAGAGCAAGATGAAGACGACGACGATAACAATGACGAAGTAAGAGAAGAGGAAGCATATGATGAAAATGAATCAGATAACGATGCAAACTCGAAACACAAGAGAAAAAGGAAAAAACCAAGAAGATATAACGATTATGTAGTGTATTGATTATGTCCATGATTATTGAGATATAAATATATATTGTATATTGAATGTAAAAGAATGACCCCATATGATAGATTATTCATTTATTTATTCAATTAGAATATTCAGTAGGAAGTTTATATATGTCGAAGTTTATTTTTATTATGGATATTTATTTTATATTACTTCAAGATGATAACTTTAAATGTTGGTGAGAAAGAATTAAAGCAAGTTTACTTGAGACAGGAACAAAATAAAGAACTAGAGGAAGGTTATGCGTGAGATAGTGAGATGTAGTTTTGAGTAATGTGATTGAGGAGTGATTATGTTAGAGAGAGAGAGTATAGATGTTTGTTATGGGATTTTTTCAATAGAGTGAGATTGTTTTGGTGAATTTGCGTATTTATTTAATAATATTATCCTATAAAAGTAGCAGGGCCCAGGACCCCAAAAAACCTGGTGGTGGCAGCTCTACTGGAGAGCACTGTCATGCTCGCCACGCACGCCACAGTCTTGTAAACTTGTTTTGTTTTAGTTCGAATTTTACTAGAGTCCTTATAGTTCCCGTTTGAGTAACTTCTCAAACTTAGATTTTGTTAAATTTCTTGTTTGCTGAAATTATTTATCATTTTGAAGATCTCTGTATTAATCTTGGCTTACCTGATTTCTTAAGGCATTATTATTTCTAGTTAGTTGAAATATATTATTTGGTAATGTTCACAAAATCAGGTCCATTAAAGTCATATCTCTCTCTTCTACAAATATGTTGTTCTTTTATGAGTCTCCTTTCCACACCAGGTCAAGTAGTTTTTATTTCATTACGTGATTCAAAATTTATTCTAAATTTTTACTGCCAACCAAAGAAACGTAACAGAACAAAATCTCAAACACTTATAACTTTTGACACAATGCTCGGATCTCATAGCGCTACACTTCATTCTTCTTGGCTCGTCAAGACGGTTCAAAATCATGCATGTACTCAGCCCCACAAGAGTGTACTGAAGCCCATATTCCCATACTCAAAAATTGGCCTATTTATATTCATAAGCTGCATATATTGTGAACTACTTCAGGAAAAATTCCCCAATCTATAGTGAGGATATATATATATATGCTTATGCTTTTTTCAGACCCAGTTCATTAATAAAACACACAAACAACAACATATAGACAAACTAATCAATCAAACGTACATATAGGGTTTATAATATTCAACATAAATATGTCTCGTCGGGCTTTCTTCATTTTTGGTAGGTCAAATGCCAAGCTCTCCCACAGTCCCCTCCACTCATGAGATGGCACGCTCATCCGCCAGGTGAATACCCCTGAGTCCCCCTTCATAGGAATACAGTGGACAGTCTTCAACTAAGTGCTGCATCGTCTGCACATCTCCACAGGTGCAGTGGGGGTCAGTGGCTATGCCCCAAGTAGTCTGTGCTTGAGCACACCTGCCTGTAGATGTACGAAAGCAATTCAACCTGCACCAAAGTTTCCTCTTCAAATCCATTCCAGGCAAAGGCACAGATGGGTCTTCCAACAACGTCTTATTCTTAATGTTGACCTGAAACCATTCCTGCCACCACAATTCTATAATATCTTGTCTCTCAACTTCTGCCAGTCGGAGATAATGCCTAGACCTCAATCTTTTAAGGGGTGGATTCAGCATATCCTTCATCAGTGGCAGCTCTTGTCTGGAGGATAAGCGGTTCATCAACTGATAAGTTCTTTCTTTTCTTCTCAATGCTGGTGGAACATGTTGCATAGGACAGGCAACCACTCAGTTTCAGTGGGTCTTATGGTACCACTTATTTTCCTCATCGGCTCATTCAGGGTGATGTCTATTTTCTTAGTATGAGTGCTGTGCTCCCATACTGATGAACAGTATTCTGCTGCACTATATACTAGTGCCAGGCTAGATGTTTTCAGAGCCTTTCACACTGCATCCCCAGCTTGTACCAGCCAACTTACTTATAATGTTGTTCCTAGTCTTCAGTTTGTTCTTGAGACTCTCAAGATGATGTCGAAAGGTTAGAGTTCTATCCAGCTTCACTCCCAAGTAGCGAGGGGCCTCACAGTGATTTACTCTCTCCTCACAGAAGACAAGATTGAGTTGACGATTAGCTTCTCTGTTATTAAGATGGAATGCCGTGCTCAGTGTCTTAGCTGGATTTGGCCTAAATTTCCAGTCAGAAAAATACTTCCTCAGAACACTCAGGTCCTTGTTCAGTTCTCTCTTCACTAATTCATATGTTGGTACCTGGGCTATAAGAGCAATATCATCTGCATAGATGAACTTTCATGCCCTGGTGTCTGGAATGTCTGCAGTGTAGAGATTGAAAAGCAAGGATGACAGCACTGAGCCCTGAGGTAGTCCATTCTTTAAAAACCTCAAGGAACTCTCTTTCCCTCCATGCCTCACTCTGAATGTTCGGTCACTCAAAAGAGCTCTAAAGAGACTCACCAACTTTCTGCATTTCAGAGTTTGAGCCATCTTTGTGAGTAGCCCGGCCTTCCATACTGTGTCATAAGCTGAGCTTAGGTCCAAAAAAACAGCGCCTAACTTCAATTTCTTTTTAAATCTATTCTTATTCAGCATGTTGTGACGAATAGATTAAGACCGTTTGCAAGGATTTATCAAGAAGTTGACTTGAAAAAATGGATTTTACAGTTCTAGCTTTGTTACCTCATGACTATGGAAAAACGCACCAGAAAACAATGCAAGGTTTTATTTCTTTGGAGGGCGCTGGTGAACACATTTATTGAAGTTGAGACATCTTCCATGGTTCTTATCCAAAAATGACCACGGGATGACATTCGCGCCCGGACTAGGAGCTGAGCCATCTTGTTGGAAGATTTTTACAACTTTTCTCCCATTATTTCCATTTCGGTGCAAACTGCATGAAAGTGGGTGAAATGACAACGTAGACGTCGACTTATTACTAGAACGTGAGACCTTGAGCCTCATACAAATATATAAAAGGGACCAAAACTCCCTCATAAGTATATTCTGCAATCTGAATTTTTGGTAAGTTATTTGGAGATGCTGAATCCAAATCCGAAAACAGAATCTTCCTACGGTACCTTTATTTATAAGAAAGTTAGATTTGAGAGAAAAAAGATGAATATTCATTTGCGAAATAGGAGACTGCAACTGAACTTGTTATTCTGTAATGATTTTTGTTCTTCTATGTGAAATTGTTATAATAACAGGTTCTCATTTAATTTTTTTGTCTTTCAGGGCTTATAACTCTTCAACAATACATCATAAGAATGATTGCTTATCTTAGGTTTATGAAGCAAAACATTTCTATTTGATTTGATGTATTATTTGACCATTTCATGTTTTCCTTCCATTGTTATAGCAGCTTCAATGCGGGCGTGTAATTTTCAATTCTACAACAAATAAATAAATGCGGTTCCACGCATTTTAAACAGTTGGGATTGAGACTCGCAATATTTTGCTATGTTTATCTTTAAACTAGTCTCATTGAGCTGCAGAGTCAAACATTGTGTTCCAGGCATTCCCCTCAAATTTAATTGTCAAATGATCAATTGTTGCAAAATTAATAATTTCACCCCAACATTGAAGCTGATATGAAATCATGAAATAGTGAAATAATACATCAAATCAAAGGGAATTTGATGCTCTACAAACCTGCACAATAAGCATTCATTCTCACGTTGCATTGTTGGAGAGTTATAAGCCCTGAAAGACCAAAAAATTGAATGAAAACTTGTTATTCTAACAATTTTACACTTTCAAGAGCGAATATCTCGTAATCTGTTGGAAATATCACAATAACCACTCAGCAAAAATTGCAGAGAATTCAACAAGCTTCATTTTTGAATAGTTAGTCATGTCGGTTGAACGCATTTTTTCTAAGTTATAAACGTGTAAAAATGAAAATTTTAAACCACCCTTATCCCTTTAGCACAAGGGGTAGGAATGTGGACTTTCGATATGTTTTGGGGTACAAAGGAGGAGTGCATGCAAAAGTTTTGTCAAGCTGTCGGAAGGGAAAATCAGTGGGGTACGAAGGAGGAGCCCACTGAAATGACGTGCTCCTTCTTTGCACCTCTACGATTCGGTACTTTCTCACGAAAAAAATGATTTATGCCCGGTAGAATGCGCTCCTTCTTCGTACTTTCCGATATGTTTACCTCTCAACTGGTTCCAACAAAGCTGCGAAGTCAAAAGTTTTATTTTAAACATTTCCTTCAAATTAATTTTGTCAATATTGATCTATTGCTGCAAAACTGCAGATTCCACACTCAACACTAAAGCTGCTGCAACAGTCATGGGAAATACATGAATTGTGAAATTTTACATCAAATCGGAGAGAATTTGATGTTTCATACGCTTATAATCAGCGTGGTGTTTCATAATCGATTTTTAAAAAGTTATATGAGCAAAAATAGAAAAAAATTGGAGGCAAATTTGTTTTTATTACAAAAGTGTCACATTTTCAAAAGCGGATTTCTCGAAAACTATTTGAGATATAGAAAAAGTTGTTAGATTAGTATTATTAGATCAATATATTATTGTAGGGAAGTATGTAAGCTCCAATTTTTTATAGAATAGACTTGTCGGTCAGTAGGATGCATAGTTTTTTTGAGTTATATGCGAGGAACCAAAAATGGTATGCACTTTTGAATCACCCCACACCCTTATCACAGAGGGTGTTGGTGAGGGGGCTTTTTATATGTTCACCTACATACTACCCTAAAAAGAACTAAGGGGTCAAAAATTGTCTTCCAAACGTTTCCTTCTATACCTTTTTTTGAGCATTCATTGCGTGAACTACAAATGGAAAATGTTGTGTGCTTATAATGATACAATATATTTATTCTATTGGATTTAATCAGTTTTTAAATGATGTACAGACATAGAATTTTAAGAAAATTTGATTTTATCAACAAATTAATAACACTACACATCAATAATAACTTATCTGCGATATTTTCAAACATACACTTTGTATTTTACATGATAGTACAATTTTAGTAATAATTATATCAGTTAATAGTTTCTTTGGTAACTCTCTTCTCTCATGATGGCACTAGTCTTTGGTTACCTGAAAATAAAAATAAATTAGTTATTATTATTATCAAATAACAACTTTAAGGACTAAAATATCGTCGCCAGATATTTATAGGCCACCATGGAATTAGCATCAATTCAAACTAGTCTTTCATTCAAATATTCTCATTCGAATTAAAAAAAAAGGTTTATATTATTGTGATTTTTTCCGTCTACGGTACGGTATCTACTTATTTGGAGTAAGATATAATAATTATAGTAGGCCTATTTGCATTTTTATATTATTTTCTCATGCGGCAACTAATATTTCCTTGCGAGCTATGAAAATTCATAGAAATATAAGATCTACATCAACTAGCATCACAATGTGATAGATAATATCATAAGTCACAATAAATAACATATTCTTGGAACAGACTGTCTTAACCACCTCCTCATATACCTACATATATTTTCAATACTAGGCACCTACCTATTGATAATCACGAATAATACTCGTACCTACTATACGTACCTACTCATAAAAGAAAATTAATATATCTATGACAACCTCCATATAATTTAAACCGTCAATGGGCCTTACGACTGTCACACTTCAGCCGGGACCGACAATTCAACGAGCCTTCCGATCGATATAACGATATATATATATATATCTAAAATATTCAGTTTTATCAACCACATTATGGCACACAGCTCACATGAGTTTCACAAATGAAAAAAATATCGTGCATAGTATATCATACTATTCAGTACCTACATAATAAAACTTCTATCGAACAAAATTCATTGCTCTCATGAGTTTGCAATCACTTTGACGAAACTTGTGAAATAGTTTGTGAGATCCATGGCATGTAGTCGGATATTCTGGTGTAGAGGCCTGGCAGCTTGGGCCTCGCACATCCGATTCCGGTGGACACGACTCCAACCACCAGCAGGCTGTCATCGTCATCACTCCTTGAGAAGCCCTCCACCATCAGCGGACCACCGCTGTCAGCCTGCACAAACAAAATTATCACCAATATTATGAGCACATTTAGAAACAAATCATTATATTCTGTTTGGAATTGATTTTTTCTTCTGAAATTATTAATGAGAAAAAATCAAACCAGGTAAAAATAAGATCATTAAAAAGAGCTGAAATCTAGACAAGTTGGATTTCATTTTAAAAATCCATCACTTTTTAAAATTTTAATATTTTTTGTGCAAAGTTTTATGATAATGGATGTATTCCGACAGCAAATAGCATTTCAATTATATTTGCTGTCGGAATGAAAATGCCAGGTACCAAGCAAAATTGCTGAATCCTATACCTACAAAAAGAGAATTACTCAAATCGAGCAGACTTGAAGCTAGCCACCAATGATAATAATAATAATAATAATTTTTTTTCCTTTTTCCTTCGTCCTGGTACCCCCAGAAGAAGGGAGTTTATTATAGAAAATATAACAAAAATGAAAAATACACTTATAAAAAGAAATCTTACAAACAAAACAAATGAAGAATAATAAAAAAGCAAGAATGACAGAAGATAAGAAAAATTCCTTTTCAGTGGAAAATTTCAAAAATTATAAACCAGACGAAATATAAATTCTCCAAAACCTTCTAAAGAAGGTTTGACTGGAGGAGTCAAGTTTCACATTATATTATTATTATTATTATTAATAACAATATATTAATATAATAATAATAATAATAATAATATTATTATTATTATATTATTATTATTATTATTATTATTATTATTAATAACAATATATTAATATAATAATAATAATAATTATTATTATTATTATTATTATTATTGTTGAAGGATCACTTCCACCCGATTATCTTTCAGTAAGCGGGATTGATGAATATGAATGTAGAGGAAGAGTAATAATCACTTTCCTTTATAGGGATAGGGCTACTACAATTATTATTGAAATGGAATGAACATCATACAATACCATTCTTATATTTTCCTTATTCACAACATTTTATTTTATTTACATATGAAAATGGCCCTAATGAGACAAAACATGATGTTCAATAACATATTAAAAGAGTGCAGGATGATTTTATTTGATTTCAGGAAGAGTAATATTTATCATTGATTTTCACAATTAGCACAAAAAGCCTTTTGTTATATAAAAATGATGGTCGAGTGTATAGTTGCCCATTCATATTAGATGAATAAAAATACACTAATCTATATTATAGACATAATCGTAATGAGAATTAAAATTGAAGAAGAAGAATTACTTGGAATTAATTCTTGGAATTGACACAACTACACATTTCAAAATAGCAAAAGAAATTAGGCACTATTCACTATTGTATGGAACATACCCAACAGGCGTCCTTCCCACCCTGTTCGACTCCGGCGCACATCTGTGAGTCAGTAATTTTTGATTTTCTTGCCCATGGACCGGTACCAGCTTCTACATGTTTCAACGCCAATAACCTCCAACGTCACTTTCTTCAGGATATCAGATCTCGAGCCTGAAACATTTCAATCACCTTGAATATTACTATCTCAACTTCCATGAACTATAATTTCTAATCATATTTTCTTTGACTCCTGAGTAATTAAACTTATCAAAGAATGACTAAAGGAAGGTAACAATACAGATGGAAATTACTGAGATATTGCAATTATTCAAATGTTAATGAATTATTTAATATTATTGAACGAAAATCCAAATTAAATGCTGCAATTCGTAAGTAATAGCAATGTTGTAAGTTCCCGGGCTGAAAAAGAATTTTTGATAAGTATCGCTCATCGAATTTCCATCTACGGTAGCTGTTTACCCTGTTGTGAATATTTGCAGTAGCAGAAGTCTACAGGGTGAATTACAGCATTTAATTTGGATTTTTATTTAATAGTAATTTAAGTTAACAATAATTGCCACCGGATAAAGACATCTTATGTGATAAGATAACCATTTAATGTGATCAAGAATTTTAAAACTGTTGAAAGAATGGCAGAAAAATCTTGATTAAAAATTAAAATTTCGAACAATACAGTCTCATTTTCAGGTAAAATTTTATAGATCAGATTTTCTTATTTACTCATTTTTTGTGACTCGACATAACTTTTGAAATCGAGACATGATGGCTCACCTAATGAGATTAGGTGAAAAAAGTTGGAATGTTGAAGATTTGCAAATATGGACTTCTTCAAGACTTTGAACTTCAAACTTTTAATATATAAGCTTCAAGTACATAGCTATCAACTCCCTACCCTACCTTCCACCTTCATTTGAATTGTAGAAAGTTCGATCATGCATTGAATTCTATTTTTGTAGGACTACATCATAATTCAATTTTTGGGTAATCAGAAAAAATGGTGAATTTTGATACGGTTCACTGTTGATGAATGGTGCAAAAAGTAGTCTTTGTGGTCTAAATAAGTACGGTACATTTTAAAGGGGTTTTTTGAAATGTGTGTATATATCTTTAGGTGAAATTTAATGAAAATCACGATTTTGTTGCGGTTTACCTGTGTAGGTGCTCTCATCAGTCCATCCCCAACCAGCTACAATAGCCTTGTGGTTTGTGAAAGAAGACGCTCCTTCATGAGATGGGAGACAAGCTGGGAGTACTCTCCCGGACCAGGGTAGAGCATCCGGCATCACAATCAGAGCGATGTCATGGACGTGCCTGAACACACATGTAGTCAAGATAGTTCTTGCAAATGAATTCGAAAACTTTTGCCTGTTTATCAATGGTGATAAACAAAACATGAGTCACTGCTACGATTACCATAGTATATTCTTCATGCGGCTTATCACATTCGAATTTGAGACAAACTTCTTTCAAATGGATATTTTATGGATTATTAGATTCTTAGATTACCTCTTTAATATTATTATATTTATTTTTTTAGATTACATTCAAATATTACTTTACATTTTCAGCCTATTCATTTAGAATGAGATGTGTTCAAGAATCTAATAATAATTATTACATGATAATCAATATTGTTTGTTTGATTGATAAATGTATCTTAATTAACACTATGACCACAAATAGGCCTATATCCATAATGATTTTTAGGATGGTCAGTTTTATGGTATGATAAGATCTTATGGACTTTATTCTAAATTCAAAGAGTCTTGGACCCTTCAATTGATTCAGGATAGCTTTTCATGAATTTAAAAACTCCATAATTAAATCTGATAAATACTTGAGATAATCAAGTATAATTTGACATTTTTGAAAATTAATATCAGAAGACGATTAATAGTTCAATACCAGAGTATATGATGCAATGAATGTTCCAGAGTTCTGTGGTTATTGTCAGTAAATGAAACATAATTAAAAGATGATACCGTGATTGTTATAGCAGATAATATATGAATATGATAAAAAAGAAAATATTTGAAACAATAATTACTATATAGGCAAATAAAACTGTACTACGCACAAAACGCACAGCTCACCTCACAATTATCCACCAATGACATTTTCTTCAATAAGACAACCCAAACTACTTACAGGTTTACACGAAGTTCTCCATTCCCTTCAAGACAATATTGCTCCGGAGAATGTGAAAAAACGAGAATATACTGACTTCTTCACGGTGATCTAAGTACGGTAAGTACCGTAGCTGACGCGTCCTTTTCATCCAGCTAATATCTGTTTGATACCAGTTCAGAGGTACACCGTTTGCAAAATTTGACATGGAAAATACAAGAATAATTACTTAAAAATGCACTTGGCATTTATAAAAGTCATATATCACTTTTGCTTGCTAGGTATTTCATGTGCAAGAACCTTGTATTTTTCTTCAAGGATCAAACTACCCTGTAGTAGTAAGAAAGATTCTATTTGAAGAGAATAATGCTGATTATAGAGGATCGTATTGAAAATCTCCAATAATAATGATATTCAAAGTGCTTATACAGGGTGATTCATAATTATGGTAAAATAATTTAATACGTGATAGTAGAGGTAAAAATAAGAAAAAAACTCCTATAAACATAACCATAAACGCTTCATTAGCGAGCTATACAGAGTGAAAGATTTCACCCGGAATTCAGTTCTTCTGGTGAAATATACACCGATGCTGAATTGTTTGGGGACTAGTTTTTCAAAAACTTATACTGGATTCATATGGAAAAATATCTGAAAAATTGAATAAAACTTGTCTGGAAGCTGTAGTGTGAGTAGTTTTTGAGGAAAAAGTTGAAATGTGCAAAAAATCTAAGTAGAAAAACACAGACTTCTACGTTTGATGCCCAATAACTTTCTTTAATGACCAGTGAACAAATAATTTCTCACAATAAAAATTGTAGAGAATTTAATTCTGAAAAGAATAATGTAAGCTGTGTGAACTAAATTTAAATGAAAGATGAATAAAATGTATTCTTATGTAGTACATTACACCACAAAAATTTTCTGTTTTATGAGGAAAGAACTAATAACTCATAAGTTGTAGCTGATTGCAAATGGAATATTCGGTTTTTTATGAAAAGTCTTATTTTTATATGAAAGTAACATATCTAAATGACATTAAACTCATACCAAAAGACTAAAGATGATGTTCAAAGTGACCTCCGTTGTTCTGAATGCATATGTTCAGACGTCTTCTCATCGATTGTCGGACCCGTTCAAATATTCCAGGAGTCTGCTTTATCCTTTCTATTCCATTCAAAATCCTTAATCGGAGTTCTTCAATGGTATCAATCGGAGTATTGTATACTAAGGTTTTCAAGTGTCCCCAAAGATAAAAATCCAAAGGATTTAAGTCTGGTGACCTAGCTGGCCATGGTACTGGCCTACCTCGGCCTATCCCTTGATTTGGAAAGCTGTGATTCAGGTGTTCACAAACAGCAACACTGAAGTGTGCTGGCGCAACTGAAGAGGTACATCTTCAAGTAAGATAAATAGCTCCTCTCTCAAAAAGTTTAAGTAGATTATGCCATTAAGCCTGGAAGGAAGCTCGAACAGAAGTAGATGATCTCCTATGATTCCTGCCCAATTTTTTTCTGAAAACTGATGTTGTGGACGATTAAGATTGATGGCATGAGGATTCTCATCTGCCCAAATATGTAGGTTGTGGACGTTAACGATAGCTGTTCTTGTTAAGTGTGCCTCGTCGGTAAATAAAACAGTTGTTAAAAAGTTTGGGTTAACAAGTTTTACTAAAAACCATCGGCAAATACCAGCATGGGGAATAGAGTATGAACTTTCTGGAGGTGGTATGGATGTAATTGTTGCTTTTTCAGCATTCTCCAAATAATGGATTGATTGACATTAAACTGCACTGACAATTCTCTCGTGCTCTTCTCTGGATGTTCATAAATTTAATTAAGAACTTGTTCTTCTAACTCAACAGTCATAGTAGATCGGGGTCTGCCTGCATAAATGTGCTCTTTGGATATCAAAGAACCTGTTTCAGACAGACGTTGATGAATAGTGGCAAAAAAACCTTGAACTTGGACATACTCGGTTAGGGAAGTTCTCTTGATACAAACGTCTTGCTTCAGTACTATTACAGTAGTGTCCCATTCCATACATTAAATGCATGCCAGCTAATTCGGAGTATGAATAATGTCTAAAATTACATGCCATTTTTTAAAAAGTTAACACTTACGGTAACACAAAAGCAAAGTGAAATGGTTACAAATAACTGGTTAATAGATTAAACAAAAAACAGTGCGGTTACAGTAGGCCTAACTTACAGTTTGTTGTTTTGTTCAACAGTGAGCTAAAATATTTCTGAGATTAGTTTTCAGCTGATAATTTCTTTTAAATATTTTCTTATTTAAAACAAAATAAAGCAGCTGTTTTGGAACAGCTGTTATTGAAATCCATGTTTTATTTGCAATCAGCTACAACCTATGAGTTACCATATTAATTCTCTCCTCATACAACAGCAAATTTTTGTGGTGTAATGTACTACATAAGAATACATTTTATTCAAATTTAGTTTACACAGCTTACATGATTCTTTTCAGAATTAAATTCTCTACAATTTTTATTGCGAAAGATGATTTGTTTACTGGTCATTAAAGAAAGTTTTTGGGCATCAAACGTAGAAGTCTGTGTTTTTCTACTTGGATTTTTTGCATATTTCAACTTTTTTCTCAAAAACTACTCACACTACAGCTTCCAGACTAGTTTTATTCAAATTTTCAGATATTTTTCCATATGAATCCAGCATAAGTTTTTGAAAAACTAGTCCCCAAACAATTCAGCATCGGTGTATTTCACCAGAGGAACTGAATTCCGGGTGAAATCTTTCACTCTGTATAGCTCGCTAATGAAGTGTTTATGGATATATGTTTATAAGAATTTTTTTTCTTATTTTTACCTCTACTATCACGTATTAAATTATTTCATCATAATTATGAATCACTCTGTATAATCGCATTATTCCATGAAGAAACATTAGTATAAAATTCTATTATCCTCATATTTCTCCTCGCTTTGTGGAAATAAATTATACTAAATTGTGGAATAATAAATTGTTGAACTTTTTGAACCATAATTAGGCTACATTTGGCTAATTTTTTTTTCAATTAGATGCACCAAAAGGAGATTTATTATCATTTGATTGTGTGGGAGGGGAGGAGATGTTGTGGTGTTTCTCTATAATAAAATAATTATAGACACTGGATGTTGTCAAACATATTTTTGTTCTAAAACACTAACATTACAGAACAAGGCTTCATGACAAAGCCTGTCACATTCTCAAAAGCATTGCCATAAAAGCTGGTTTTTTGATGTTAGGTGAAATGTAAAATGTTTGTGGAGAAATATAGTGGTATTGACAACATCGGAGTCCTATTATTTTTATCATAAGATTCTTGTCAATTAATCCTCGAAATTGAATATAATACCATGCAGAGGAGTATTTATTATTAGGACTATAGTGTGGTTCAACATTACAATAGAATAAAATATAAAAATTGAATGGACTCACTTTGAACAGTCGTACAGAGGATGAAGAATAAGTCTTGAAATTCTTGAAACTGTTGTATAGGATTTGTCCCCTGAAGGGTTGAGGTTGTGTTCACCAGCAGCAACGTGTAAGTACTCGGTTGTCATGACTGAAGAACCTCTGAAAATGCATGCCAATCACATTGAATAGATATTATGCCTTTCAAATTCAACTCATTGGAGTGCATTCTCATGTAAATAATTAAGAATAACTTATGTGAATTACAAAAAGCAATTTGAATAGATAAATGTTTCAACTTTCAAGTTTATGCTTCAATAATTGTGCATTACTTTCTGATTCTTAAGCTGCTTTTACACCAAAGTTATTAACAAAATGTTACCAACTTAATCCTTATAGATTCTATTGGTTTGAACGGAAATTTACAAACACATAGGTATGTTCATCGTATGTATTATAAGTTATGTTCAATCTAATATAATCTAGGTATAAGGATCAAGTTATTAACATTTTGTTAATAACTTTGGTGTAAACACGTACAGCTTAAGAGAATGCGTCAAATTTTATCTTGTGGTAATTAGCGTATACTAAAAATGTACGACGTAGTTGTTGTAATCTTCCAAATGGTGTGACCAATTACAACTACTTTGTACCATTCAAATGTACTTCAGACTACAATAACACTGTCTGTAACAATATCACTATCAGTAATATTAATTACGGTTTTCAAGATGGAATAATATTATTATGAGTTTCAAGTGCAGCAAATCGAAGTCTTTCCACATTATATCTGAATAAAATTTCTCTATTTATCGGAAAGTATAATCGATCTTAAGCAATGATCTAGATTGTTTATCCTTCTCACTCCTCTGGAAAGCTATCATATTCTGGGGTTATGGATATAATATACTATAGGCTAGTATAGCTCAATTTTCAATCATTGATCATTGAACAAATAAGATTATGAGAACATCGTATCCATGGCAAACTCAACAAAATGAATGTACCTAGATCATCCATGTGGGAATGAATGTATGACTTCTTGATTCATTATTAGAACGGAGTCACTAGCATTGTTAGGCCTACCCTCCGATTTCACCAAGAACTAGGCCTTAACTGTACTGTTAACTACCATGCTTCAAAATGTGTTTTTGCTACATGAGGGTCGATCTTGAGCGTGACCTAAACTGAAAGCTGTACCTCCACCACATTCTTCTGTTTGTGTGCAAAATTAAGGCTGTGCAAAGGCTAAAAAATATTTCCTATTGGTGATATTTTTCAAAGTTTTTAATTTTGTATACTATCAACCTATCAAAATGAAAAAGTTTTCTCAGGAAAACTTTTTTTTCTTATTTTTGGGACAGATCATGTCAAATTCGGTAGAGGATAAATCCCTGAAATAACAAGGATATATTCTCCATAGTATTGTTTATTGAATAAAACAAAAAAATATTGAAAATATAAATTTTCAAGAAACTTAACTTTTAAGAGATACAATTACTTTTAGTTGAGTTATTTTTGGTAAATTTAATAACTTTCTTGAAAATTCATATTCTTAGGACTTTTTTGTTTTATTCAATCAACAATACTATGGAGATATCCTCAAAATTTCAGGGTTTTATCTCCTACCGAATTTTAAAATTTAATGATCCGTCCAAAAAATTTAAACTTTATGCACTCATATCTCAAAAAGTAATGATCAGAAAAAATTGTTTCCTGAGAAAACTTTTTCATTTTGATAGATAGCTTGATAGTATACAAATCAAAAAACATGAAAAAATATCACCAGTAGAAAGTTTTTTCAGCCTTTGCACAGCCTTAAGACCCATCTTACGTTCAAACGGAGATAAATTAATCAGCTGTTTGTTTAAATGCAGAATGTAGCCCATTGTAAAGTGAATTCGACCATATTCTTCTAGTGAACCCAGTTCAATGTTGAAAGTAGGTGCATATGGTTCTCAGGAAAATGAGAAATTTTTAAGTATATCCCGGAAAATGTGAAATTTGTAAAGAATTGGTCAATATGAATGAATTATGACCTGCAAAAGCAGTGCGCTGCAGTGAGAACGATGCGGCTGCTGATGAGTGTGCCACCGCAGATGTGTTTGTGGTGGCGACGGATGCTCACCAGCCAAGGGAACTCGCCAGGCATAGCTTCCTCGCCCCCCACTATGCGCCCAGCTCTGCCACCCACTCTCTTGCCGCAGCCCACTTCTGAAACTGTTTCAAATCAAGTCTTGAATTTCTATATCCATTACGAAATGAAATGAAATTAAATGAAAATACTCTTTATTAGGCGGAGTTAGGACTAGAGAGTCCTTTCTACCACTCAACCTTAAAGTTACGAACACTTCATCAATAGAGTTTTGACACGAGAATGACGAATTGCGGACGATAGAATTTATTGTGAGAAATATGAAATATTTACT
The DNA here is from genome assembly GCF_014356525.2 of Nilaparvata lugens. Classification (NCBI taxonomy): domain Eukaryota; kingdom Metazoa; phylum Arthropoda; class Insecta; order Hemiptera; family Delphacidae; genus Nilaparvata; species Nilaparvata lugens. The sequence goes on along the minus strand of NC_052506.1, from coordinate 47,913,621 downwards.
CACTAACTCGAGGAGCATGCATGCTTCCGAATGGCATGGGTTCTTCCGAGAATCTTCATGGATCTTCCGAGTGGCCTAGGGTTTGTTACTTCCATAAAAATAATAGGTTGTTATAGGTATGGTAGAAATTCAATTTAATGTTTAGCTGATCATTGAGGATGTTGTATTTATTATTTGTTCCATCATCATCATTTGTTTACTATCATTCTATTTCAAATGCTTGTATTTTCATCGATAAAGTCATTCAACTCTTCTCTAAAAGTACCGTATTTGATCAAATTATTGAACTCTTTAGGATCAAACATAGTGGAGTGACAGAGGAAGTTTCAAGCTTGGGAGCTTTCTGATGTAATGCATTTATTGAAATGGGTTGACAGTACAGCAGCGCCAACTATTCCCCATTAGAGTGGGCAGTGGGGAATACTTCACTTTTCAATTACATGCATAATCATTCACCATCCTCAAGCTTGAAGCTATACCTTCGTTGCTCCACTATCTTTGCACCGCTTTTACTAAAAGTAATCGATCAATTGAACTCATTAAAAGTGAACGATCACTTTTCACTGAAATACTAAAAGTCAAATACTCTATCAACTCTAACCGTCTCTTACTCTTAAACTCATCATATTCTAACAGATATTGATGGTTTACAAGATCTGAAACTGAACGCAACAAAGCTTCAGATGTATCAAGATTTAGGTTGAGAAAAGGCAAAACATTCTAATAAAATCATAGCGTTTTCAATGTTCCTTTGTGAAAGAAGATCACTTCAGTTTTCGAAGTATTGACCTTAAGCTATGAGTTCTGACAGTAGACTTTCAAGTGTCGAAATCTCTTGTGCATAATTGCCAGAATCACAATATCACTGTAGGCGATATCGAAATGGCTAATGAGAGGAATGCTCTTTGAGCCTTAACTCCTAAAATACCATTCCAGGTCACAAAAGTATATTGAGAAACGTATTGAATTGACTGAAAGAGCTGAAACGTGAACAAGTTATGGAACTAATAATAATTAGTATTATTATGTATAACAGGTTATGTATTATGAAACAGGTGAGCTTCATGGAAAGAGATTTGGAATCAAGTACTCTTAGTTTTCAAATGCTACCAGTGAGTAGGGGATGGATTGCAAAAGGCCTCTTCGTGAACTACTAAACTGTTTAACATCCCTGATTTTCCTCAATCCAACTGTTAGACACTAATATTATTGTATGCAGTCCTCTTTTATAAAATCTTCAGAAAAGGATGAGATGAGGAAACATCAGTGAGCTTCATGTTTCATGGAAATTCTGTACTACAGAGTTTCATTTGGCAAGTGATGAAATGATTCAGAAAAGAACTTGTAAAGAGTGAACAAAACTTGTTATGCTGATAACAAAAATAAATTCGAATCTTATGACAAACGTTTGTGATTTTCCGTTTAGACAAATGTCTCAAACATTTATAATAGGTAGGTATTGTACTCGAATACAAACACATGAAAACATTACAAGCGAGTTGAAGCCAGTGAGGATAGAATGTAATTACATTCTATACTCTCTGGTTGAAGCAAGCTCTTTGCAGAGTTACAGATATTACTGAAATGAATAGTTTGAATCTGATATTTAGTTTTATTCGATGAATTTGTGAACATCATTGATGCTGAAGAAATTTGAAAACCACAAGCTTCTTCAACAAAATTCATATCTAATATGGACTTAAGAGGTATTGTTATTGGATCAATGATTTGATTAGGCATCGAGGACAGTGCCTATTATTATGAAAAGATGATTTTTCCAATCCACCTTCCAAATAATTATCAATAACCTATTAATCAACCACCTATACTCCAATTACTTTCAATAATTTCAGGAGGAAAATTTCGTAATTGGATATAATTAAAATATTTTCAATTGGAATTGTTTTAGAGTTTCTAAAACTGATTTTATTTAATCCAGTATTCTTAATAATTGAAGTTGAATGATATTATAAATTTTTCGATTTTGGATCTATTGTATGTAATTTGATTTATTGTTTTGGCAAAAGAATAATGATAAGATTTGATTTGAACTGAGTTCTCTTCTTATTCAATCGAGTTCAATCTAAAATACAGACTCAGACCAAAGCATGATGATTGGGAAATAAGAAAGCGATGAGAGAATAGGAAGTTGGTCTCTGCTTGAGATTTGTAATCGACAAATGAGTTGTGTAGATCCTACTGGGAATTCTATGCTACACAAGTGATTTTTGGCCGGTAGGATTACTGGCATGAGAGTTTGCTGCTCCCACTGGTCATAAAACTCATTTTGTTCCCTCTTGTACATTTTTTAGGAGGCTTATTTTCTCGGTTTCCCGTGTTTTGCTAAGCCGTGGGACTCTCGTTTCAGCCCCTATTCGCTCCCATTCCCAGTTTTTATGATCAATTATTGTGAGGCTTACTTCATTAATTAACAAAAGCTACAAGCTGCATGAGCTTTTCTTCATACACATTGATTAGATACGTTTCAACTCTGTAGGGAAGTATGATTAGAACAGATTTTAGTTTATGAAAACTACTTTAATTTGATATGTGTGAAACTGGTGATTGAATAATAATAATAATAATAATTCGAAGTATTCATATTCAATCCAATAATACCAGGGATTCTTCAAATTAGGGAACAATTGGTGCCTTGGTTGCTCCATATATCAAGCTCCACGATAGCGCCTGCTCCCGATGTAAAGGTCCGTACAGACTTTGGCTCTGCTCCGCAATCGAACGTCACTCGAGCAGATTGATTGATGATCGACCGGGGAGCAAGAGTGGAACGCGAGAATAGCTAGCATCTTCCGTAACGTTCATGATCGGTGCGAGTGCGGAGCGTGGGCGTAGCAATTGCGGTGCGAGGGAGTAGCTTGCACGGAGCGGGTTGGAGGCGCGTATATCTGTACGCACCTTTAGGGTGAACACTTTATCTAGTTGTTGTGATCCTATTTTTTCTGACGTTAGTCGTGACCCTGGGTACAGGGGACCCATTTCTTTCATATTGAATAACTCAATATATACCAAGATATGATGTCATCCTACTCAGGGTCAGTATTCTTATCTTGAACTAAAAATTTATCTTCAGCATCACTAATGTA
>NC_052506.1:47877794-47910417 GCF_014356525.2 Nilaparvata lugens | reverse complement strand
TTCCACCGCATTCTATAATAGATAGCTATGATTCGAATTATCTTGATATACGTATCTAATACAATGTGTTTAGTATTAATAATTAACGATTTTTGTTATTAATGATCAATTTGTATTTTTATCTGTCGGAAAAATTTATTTTCTATGGCTCAGAAATTAATTTTCATGATTGATATTGAATATTTTTGTAGTCCATTATATTTCTACATAGTCTACAAACGATTTGGCAACGTTAACGAAGTTAGGAAAGGATAAGTTATCTGCTTTGTCTGATGACAGATGAATATAGGGAATATAGGGAACCGAAGTTAATCAGCTGTTGACTTTAAAACGTGAATCTCACTTTAGCTATATGAGGAATCATGAGATTGTATAGCTTATTGCTACTAGAAAAATACACAAGTGAAATGCGGGTTGCCTACACTACTCCTGCATCAAAATACGAGTATATTTCTCTGCGATTTTCGTAATATGGTAGATTGAAAAAGCAATTTTCGTTCATTACAAAGTCACGTTACTACTATACAGCTTATACTCCCATATCAAGTTATAATAAATACTCGAATTCACAAAGAGAAATTGTATTTTATAACGAAGTAACGATATTCATTCTATGTGAATCGTGTGCGAAACATTGATGGTTGTAGTCTTAATCTGATCATTATTTGAAGTAGGGGGTGGCATTATTAACAATAAGTACCTTATCAGCTACCTTGAGTTTCGTCTGGATGACAATTTTGCAAGATGAAAGCTTGTATTTCTTTTTTTCCATCTTGTAGTGATCAGTGTTGCCGTCGCCTTTTTGCTTGCACAGTAGAGGTGAGGGATGAGTCAGTTCCATGCTAAATAAGTGGAAGAGATATAACAGAACGAATTGTAGCCGAGAGATGGGAATACCCGGCTTTTCGACATTCATGACGGTTGGAAAGACCCAACGTGAGACAGCAAGTCAGTCGTCTCTGCCTCCCAAAGGGGAGCTTCAGAATCATCTACGTACTTTCCACTCAAGGCCAAAGCCCCCCCAAAAGTCAATGCTCTCTCCTGAATAGAGACATTGTTAAGTCTGCACTCTTCTCGCACGAGACAGTATATATCATCAAATAAGAACGCCTCTTTATCCTCGCAAGTGCGTGTCGCATACGCGAACCAACGGACTTTTCCTTTCCACATTTTCCAGCTCTCAAGATGCTCGTCATTCGTCTGTCATACTCATCATATATTCTTCTCCATCATGTTACACACATTCTTTCTCTTGAGCGGTGATCTTCTGCCTGAATTACAGATGTGTGCAGCTTCATAGTTTGGTCACGTGACGTCATCAAATCTGGTCGCCTATTGGCCACATCGTCTGGCGAAACAGATCTCTATTAGGGTAAATAATGTCCAACAATATAGTTCCATTATTTGTTTCATTTGTTTGTTAATGATGCACTGTGGTGATTGAACTGAAAGTGTGTTAAGTTCAGTGGTCGATGATTTATGAGTTGAAGTAATGAATATTGAACACTTTTCGAATCAACAAAAATTAGTTCTACAAAGTTTATATGGTGATACAAGGCCTTGTTGATTAGAAATGCGTTTTCCAATTGAAGGAAAACCCTCCTGAAGTTGACCCAGTAAAATTACTCTGATAGATGAATATCATGAATATAGCACATCAAAATGTATTGCAAGGAAATCTTCAGATATTCCAGACTGATGTGTGAAACATGAACGAAGTGGCTGTGGAGTGGAGAAAAAAGATAGGTCTGTAAAGAACGACGTGTTACTGTCATATGTCATCATCAACCAGCCCTTCTTATTCGATTTCAAAACGAGAACTTACTTGGCTGAAGCCTAATGCATGACAGACGATTGCAGAGTCTGCATTAGATTTCCGACTCGTTGCCTCCAAGCGTTGTCAAGCTATGCTCAATATTCATCGGTTATCATCATCCATCCCCTCTGTAGGCCTAGAACTCGTTATGCCATGAAATTATTATTTCTCAAAAGATGAAACCGGGTGAGTAAGCAGGGGTTGCACTCTGCGAAATGCTGAATAGGGTTCTGCACCCTCAAGTGTGATTTCCAGAGAACTTCGAGTGATATTCCTTCTAAAATTGATATGCATTGTGTTCCATGGATACATGCTACTTTCAGAACACTAGTAGTTCTGTGAACAGTTGACATCACGCAGTATTCTCATCCACAAGTACCTGATTGAAACTATAGACCTTATAGAAATACAGCAATAGACTGGTTTCTCCACACATCTGTGTAATCACTTGTCAGCTGATTTATGATGAATAATTCTATAGTCTGATTTTTACTTCAATATTGGCGTATGAAAGAGGCTCCTTTTTCCTTTATATTATCCTTGAAATGCAAAATTTCCAAAAACCTTGTATATACGTCGACGCGCAATTAAAAAAGGAACATACCTGTCAAATTTCATGAAAATCTATTACCGCGTTTCGCCGTAAATGCGCAACATATAAACATATAAACATATAAACATTCAAACATTAAGAGAAATGCCAAACTGTCGACTTGAATCTTAGACCTCACTTCGCTCGGTCAAATATTTCCAATTGAATCAAAAGGGAATGAGAAATTTTTTGCAACAGGAAACCGAATATGATGTTTTCTTATGTAACAGTGACACACGTAAAATGTTGTAATAACAATTCGTAACAATCGTTATAAATTCGGAAGATGTCAGGATACAATTTTGCTCTTTTTGTCAGTTGGAAATAATAGTAGAGCTCAATATATCACCAACATTCTGTTTCTCTTATGTGTTGAAAATCTCAAATTTCAGAATCTGATTACTCTACATAATCATTTCCAATAAAAATATTCGATATACCGGTAATGTGATGGCTTGAATAATGGTACCTAATATGGAGCTATCTTATTCTGCTCACTGGAAATATTCATGACTCCCCATAATAATATCAATGAGAAAAAATATGAATAAATGGATAATTTATGTAATCAAATACAAAATGAAAAACATAACAGGTATAAAAAATTACAATGAAACTTAGAAAAATAATTTGAACAGTGTCTGCAGCGAAATATGAAAGGAAAGTGTAGTACTTATAGTGCACTACACGAATCTTCAGATAGTTTTCCACTTTTTTACAACTTCTCTTGGAAGTTATAAGCCTTAAAAAACTAGAGCACCAGTTTCAATACTCTGGAATTATTTTGTGATGTATTATTGGTAATAAAAACTGAGAAAATGTTTCAATGGAAGATACCTCACCTGGTGTAGCTCTCTGTTCGAAAAAATCTTGACTACCAAGCAATAAAGCTATCCATATCTGTCATGTACAGTAGCTCTCGGAACTCAAAGTTTGTTTCTTGAAAAAACAAAGCTGGTCTGATCCAAAGTTGGGAGCACCCTTCAGCGTAAACGCCAGCTGCGTTCGCTGCAATGTTTCCCATTCTTTGCCACCCTTCCTTAAAAAGTGGTACTTATAATTTCCGCTTTCTTTTCAAAATTCTGATTGTGTTCGATAATCGCATTACAACCCGCCACAAATCCACCTAACTTCGGAGTTCGTTTGCTGTTAGTTACTGGATTCCTGTAGAAGTTTTGATTTATTTCAGAAATAACGCGAGAAATACCGTGCTGATTCGTTGTTCAATTGTAATGTATCTCGACAATATAGGCAATTAGAGTTATGAATATGTAGTATAGGATCTAGAAGTAAATTATAGCCGAGTCTCAGTTGAATATAACTATTGATTGCTTGAGAAACCCGATTACCTGGTCCAGGAGGACTTCATGATTCATCATTATCAGTTTATTTGGTGTCACGATATCCTTCTTTTTAAGGAACTAAAATTGATAAATAAATTATAGGAAATCAAATTATAGAAAATAGAAATATTTCTATCATGAGAAGCTGTTGTAAACCAATACAAGACCTAGCTAATATAACTACTGCTATTATCTCACCTCATGTTTATAATGTTTCACTATGTATATTTTCTTGTATGTCATTTATATATAATAATGAATTTTTTGTGAACTCTTTTCCATATAAAATTATTGTTATGAATAGGAATATTATTGGAAAACTAACCTCATTTAGTCAACATGTTTTCAAATATGTCAAAGGGGCACAGCATCATAAATTATTTACCTATCAATAAGACGAGAAGAATGTTCTTTATTTTTCATATTTGAATTTATAAAATATCTTGAAGATGTCTAATTAGAAAATATTGAAAGACGCGCTTATCTTTGTACTGTTATTATCAAAATTAGCCTCCCTTGCTATTGCTTTATTTTCTTTCGTAGAATTAAAATTTATTTATTGTAATTATTTTTTATTTCCTCGCACTTCACATCACTGTATCACATGGCTTGTGCCAATGTTATCGTAGGTCAGTGATTCTTGTAATCACCACGTGAATGTGATGTCTGATAAGGGAGAAGCTAGCTTCATACGGTATGTTCTAGTGATAAGAGGTTCGACTTTTGTTTGTATTAAAAAATATCCCGGTTTCAAATTTATGTAAATTACTGATTTTGAATCACTACTTCTGGGAACTACTTTCTTTATTTGCAAACGTCATTGTGACGAAAGCCATTTTGAATTATTTCAACCTATCAGAAGCCCAGATTTAATTATTCAAGGGTGTATGAACTTAAGTATCTTGAAAAATAGCCACTTCCGAGATGATCATCTAGTGGTAGACAACCATGGTTGAATGTTTCCCGTTTAACTGTTTTTAAATGTTAAAGTAAATGTCTCATGTAATTGTAAATCAGCACCAAATACCGTCTCTTATATATTTTCTGATAAATTACGGAGTGAAGTGAAAAATAAAAAATTAAAACGTCACCGAACTTAGCCGCCGACACTCTGCCTGTGCCACAACGTGAGCGATCCACATCCGAGGTCCAGTTAATTTTCATCCGAAGACATCGAGTGAGTAATTTCATTTCATCATTTTGTATTGGGCCCAATGCACAGTGCAGTGCATCGATAAAATATAACAAAGCGCTAACGACGAATTATTTGAAACTGAGAGTCTCCGACAATACATGAAATTTGTATTAATTGTAATCTCATTTCTTGCTTTCCACGCCAGCCCCCTGAGTCTCAGTCGCTCAAGGCTAGTAATTAACTTTTTTTTTTCAAATATTATCAAATCTCTCCAATTCAATATCTGGACTTTGTTCAATCAAATATCCTGCTAAAAAACTTTGAATATTGTAACTCTTCAAATTATCATCACAGTGTTGAATGTGTTGCACACATTAGACTGTGATTTTTTGTATAAAGTGTGGATTATTTGTGCGCATTATATTTGCAATTTATCATCAACTTATAGCAATTCATTTTATCCCGTGTTTGGCAGACTCACAAGGTATAGTTATAAGACGAGCAACGGTCTCCCTGAACTATATTCTTGGCTGTGGGGGTCAGCCGGAAGTGTTGAGCTTATTGATATATTCGCAAACGCCACGTTACACCACATTCCATCATTTGTGATTGGATATTATCTTTATATATTTTTTGAGTTCTATGAAGACGGTGTAATCGAGTTGAAAGGAGAGAATAACTACCTCCCAGACCGATTACTCCGGACTCCTTCCACTCTTTCTTTGTATTGGCCTTCCAGCTCCCGGGCGGAGGTGAGCCTCAAACAACGTGGAGACCATTACAAGAGGTAACCCCCCAGAAGCCCATTACATTGGATAACGAGATTTAGATTCTAATGGAGCAGTTAATCATAAGATTAAGAAGATCTTAAGTTGATTGCAACAATTACATCATGTTATGATATTATTAATCCATTTATATCATTGATACATGAATATACCATGATGCATAATACTCTACAATACTCTTGTAATTGAGACTTGTAGAGATCTCGAGATTGAAGATTTCACAAAACAATCTTCGCTAAAAATGAAAGATCCCCTTTGTGATCAAATTTCTGCATTGTTTTGGAAAATTACAATCTTTAAGCTCCAGTATCTTCCAGATTTGCAAACCTAAACCTGGTATTTCTGTATTGAAAGTAATTGTCGTACGCTTCTTGAGAGCTCAAGAAAACAAAGCAATGAAGGGTGGATACTGGAGATTTGAATGTTGAAGGCAGAGAATAATGTCTTCATTTAGTGTCATTAACCTGCAGTTGCCATCCCTTGTTCAATTGATGAGGTTGCATTGTGAAGAGAACTCTCAGTTATGAACAGCACCATTCATCGGCCGCTAGACAATTTTCGGCGGCCATACTGAAGAGGAAGCGGCTTTCATCCTCAATCACACAGCCGCCGGCAGTCGGTTGAATATTCATGTCGTAATTAGAGTCGCTTCCTACCCTCTTGAGAATACGGAACAGTCAATCGACATGTTAAAATTCTTCACTAACCTTCAGAAGGGGTCGCGACAGGGACAAAGAATCCTGTCTATGAAGTTACAAATTTTCACTGAATATTTTGTAGCTTCCCTCAGGTCCCAAATGGGTCCAAATAAGGGTAGAATTGAGTTTCCTGGGTGAATCAGAACAATTGGTTGATGATTCAATCGTTATATCCTGATGTATCATTATCCACAATAAGTGTTTCTATTCGAGGTGATTCAGTTACAAATTGATTAATGAGTATTAAATTAAGGAATTCTGTTATTATGAGTTCAAAAAGAAACCCAGTACTTATTCTCAGTACAACTAAGTGACCAAGAGCCATCATTACACATTGATTGTATGGTGTAACATAACCATGAGGTGATAATAATAAACTCTGTTTTAAACTCAGGTGATAAAATAATAATTGTTTTACAGTCGTTCTATCCCTTCTCTAAGACACAATGTACAGTAGCCTACATTATATAACATTATATAACAGGGCATTGCACAAGGTTACACTTTCACATAAAATATATTTCTGAGCCTGTTTTGCTTGATTTGAATAGCCTGAAAATGTATTATAACGTATTATAACGGTAGGGTAACGAAAACTAAAATGAAGAGAGTGCGGCTACTTATCCGCACCAACCGATTGAGATACTTTACGAGTATTTTCATTTTTGGATTCGATGATGTAGATGCTTGAAAATGTAGTACTCTGACTGGAAGGGTTCCAGTTTATAAGCAAGAACCTGTTTCCACGATTGATTTTATAGGTTGGTTATGCTAAATATGATGATGATGATGATAATATTTGTGAGGCTTTCATTTGGTGGGGATTCCCTTGAAGAAAGGTCCCACCTTGCCAAATATTTTATATTATGTTCATTGTATACCAAGTCAGTATTTCAAGATTTGTTTTGTGATGATTTGACAGGCTTATGATGATAATTATTCCATTATCAATTATGAAAGTATTTATATTCGATTGGAATTAAATTAAAACTTTTTGGTTCGTACATTTTATAATTAATTTGTGTAAAATTGCATGAAACAGTCATTTCCCCACTAATAAGAATGATAATTATTTCTATTCCCACGGAAATTAGAATGTAAATTCAAATTATGAACACGTATAATATTCAAATCATTCACAATAGTGTTCATTCTACTCAAGAATAGTTGCAAAAATTCTTATCCAAGGGAAACAACGTGTTTCACGTTGCTCTCTCTGGTAGCACTTCAACGCTTTGAATTGAATTGACGCCTTTTGTTGATTCTCTTGCTTCCTAGCCGGAGTAAAACTAACTTGCAAAACAGCATTTGCAAAATTCAACACACGAGTGTTTGAGCACAGTCCCAGATTCTGACTGCACCAGAATAATCTTCCATAACAACAGGGAGTTCACTGGCCGGCAGTTTCAGGTAGAAAGGCAGCAACTAAGCAGCGCTAAAGGGAACGGCAAATACGAATCTCGGGCCTATTTGAATCGGTGTCCGATTGTGAGGCCAGACCAACAGACTGAATAGAGCTGGACACAGTCGGTGTTCTGTACAGTCCGATTCAAGAATAACAGATGTGTCTGGCAATTATGCTGAGAGCTGACCGTTCTGCTGACTGTTGGAGTGAATTAAGATCCCTCGCGCACGGAAGTCGCATGAATAGTGGAATGCCCTCTGTTGAAACAGACTCAACAAACGCCACTAATTCTTGCTGGTTGTTCGTCCTACTAGCAATTCAAGCTGCAGTTCTCAGTTGCAGGAACATGCCACGCTCAAATTAATAGATCACTGTAAGCTCTCATGAGTTCTGGTTGGTGTTAAGGTGAACAGATTGCAATTATATTCTTTTTTAGGCTATATTATTTGTGAAAATAATTATTAATGTAATTAACATAACCTCTTCAGACAATTTAATGAACTGAATTCAGAAAGACAGAAAATTTTGGACTAAAGCCTGTTATTTTCATTCCAATATTGTTATGTTTTTGACCTACTTATAACATAGAGAAAGAGGAAAATAAACTAATAAGAATGAAGAGGGAAGTAGTTTTACTACTAGGGAAGTAGGAATAATAGGAAGAAACCACATTCAAGTGACAGTCTGGTTAACTGCGATGGTTGAGAGTAGGATGAATCAAATAGGATTAATCGCTAGTGAACACTGGAGTTCATCTACTGTGAAATAGATATATTTAAATTATATTTTATATTAAATAATATTCATATAAATATAATAAATGTTATATATCATATATATAATTATATATATATAATATAATATATATATATATAATATAATATAATTATATATATATATAATTTTATATATTTTCTTCAATATTATTTGAAGAGAATATTGACGAATTATTCCCCTATAAGAGAGTGAATGAACTGATATTGAAACTCGTATTCAAGAACGTACTCAAATAATAAAAGCAACTGATATCCCCTGATAGAAAGGAGCGGCAAACTAGGGTGAAGCTGGATGCTTGGCTGGGGAATCTAGCATTGAAAACTGACTTGAATTTCAATTCAAAGTCATAATTATTTCGAACGAAGAAGCTCTGGATGAACTCAATGGTGTGATAATTTCCAAAATAACACATTAATTTATTTCACTAATAGACTGGAAAAATGTTTGTACTCTATGGAACAGTACAATAACCTTCAAATGAGGGTAATGTCTCTAGTAGCCTACTGTACTTTGTAGAAAGGTATGAAAGCCTTTTTCCAACATTTAATGTGTTGATATCAAGGAATAATATTCCGAGCTTGCTGATTAGATTCTAGAAGACAGAATAATAATCTCCGACTGAATTAATTTCAATGAGGAGAAAATACGAAAGCAAACAATTCAAGAAGAATTTATTTTTATCCATTCAAAAAGACCATAGAGGTGATTGGCTGCGAGACAATGAGACAAGCAAACGTTTTGCACTAACCATCTCTGAGTGCAATGCGACTGAATTGAGCTGACCTACATTGATAATAATGAGACTTGTCAAAACAGTCTGCTCTATCCAGCAAACTAACTGTTTACTAACAACTATGTTTACTGCCTTGCCTCTTCTCAACTATCTCCAGCTGGTAAACAGGAGCTTTATCAGTGTACTTCAACACTACAGTCCCAATTTGAATTTTGATTGATTCAATGTGGCGGGATCGAATCATCTACTACAATATCTAATGACTCTGATTCTGGGAAGTAAGATTGGAAAGATTTGACACATTCAAAAGTCGATCATATTATCATTGTTATCATCATAGGCCTACTCACTTTCTTTATTTGGGCTATCACTATTATTGGAAGAAAAATGTATTATTCAGTATACTTTCTCATTATTCTTCAGTGCATTACATGCTTCAACTCATGAGAGCCATTTTAAAATAATGATAAATTATTTTATTATCTACTAGCTTACCCGGTAAACTTCGTACCGCCAAAAAGTCAATGTATCTCATGTCACACTTGTCTTTACTTGGTGAATCATGAAGTTTATCTGACAATCAATATTTCCATTCACATCTTAATACGGACTTGCTATGTGCTTCGTCATACAGCATTTATTATTCAGAGAATATTTATATTTTTCTCAATCAATTGGTAGTAATATCTATCAGTAGAGTGTTGAATTAAAAAAAAAGATAGGTTAAATCAGTGTTTTAAAGATGGATTTGATGTTTTCATAGTTCTTGATTGTCAATAGATAAACTACCGTTTCAATACCAGTATACAATTTATCACAGGGTGACGTGTTTATTACAGCTGGTAACTTTAGATGCTGAATCATATCATCACAATATGAAGTTGAATCATGATCATCTTTCCGTTCTTCGGTAGCCGCTCAGCCAAAAATTTCGAAAACATGGGTCTGTAAAATGGATTAATAATTGATAATTATCAACCCCCCTATTAAAATTTCTGGTCACAAACCATCCCCAATATTCACACAACGTATGCCCAAAGTTTCATGCTGTAGTTCATGTTGTAGTATATATATATATATATATATATAATATATATATATATATATAATATATATATATATATGTGTGTGTGTGTGTATTGCTATATAGATTTATGATAAAACTTCCATTATGTTAAAGAACTGACAATATTTGCAAAATAATCTGTTCACTGACTTATTACTGATGGATATCGCCATTAGTATTCTTTCATCTTCATAATTGAGAACTCTCATGTGGAGATTGCTGCTTGCAACACTACGTTATAATCTAATATATTCAAAACATGCTATCTCGCCAGCTCACTTGAAGAATAAGTATTCAAGTTGCGGTAGTCCGTGGAGACGTCTGACCAAACATGTATGACCTAGTGGGATGGAAACCGTCTTATTCAGTGGAGTTATCTTTTCCTCTCTTCTCACTACCTTTTGGATCCGATGTTTGTGCAGCAGTTCGCTCTTGTCTATTCACCGCTTCTACCTCGTGACATCTTTTCCTTTCCCACTGTCCGGGAGAAAATGTAATTTGCAAAGGAGATGGTGTGCTAAGCAAATAATGTGGCAGCAGTGGCAGCATGTTGCCCGTGGGAGCAAAGTAGTCTAGAGCCTAGACTTACCTCATTCTTTGTCCAACCCCTCTTATTCCTTACCAGACATAACCTGATGTTCGCAGTTCAAATTTGACTTTGTGTGCTTTAGCAGGGATGTCCCTTTTCGCTTCTTTCAGACTGTTTGTGCAATGGAGTGCTCTGGTGCTCGAAGAGGTCTAATCTGAGGATTGCTGGTTCCAATATGCAGAAAACTCATTTCCCAAACGTCCCCAACTGATACTTTCAATTGGGAGAATTCTCTTGTGAATACGTCTTGTTCTGGTTGGCCTCTCAACGTTTTACAGCACGATTTCATGATTCAAGAAAGAAGAGAACAAAATTTTCTATTTAATCTGAATTTAGTTTTCGGTAGTTGATCCTTATAGGAACTGCTTGCTCATTTGCTCTGGTAGTTGAACTCTTACATAAGATTGTCTCTTTAACATTTTATTGCCATGTGGGATGTCATATACAAACCAATGGTATTGAAAATAGCTCTATAGACTCAATATCAATGAAGCAGAGAAATCCTCCAGGTATAATGACACTATTTTGTATATTTAACGTGAAGGTATCCCTTGCCTTAATTGAAGTCCTCAATTTCCTCAATGGGAGGGCATTGGATATTTTCATTTACATGAAAATTTGATCTAACTTATCCTTCCAAATTCATTGGAAGTAGAAGAGGAGTACTTTTTATAGCTTATTATCTTCCATGACAATTAGCGTAAGTTATAGTTTTTTCGCGGGTGGATTATCAATTCTGAACAACATAATTCAGGAAAAAATCGACACATGTCATACTTACATGATTAATGTTATTTTTTGCTAATGAATTTTCGCCTGGATCTGAGTAGAGTAATAATATGAGATATTGTGTTTTATGACTGTGAAATTCGCGCGGAGAAGTAAGTTTGGAGCCTAACATGGTATGCTGAGGTACTCGGCTGTGTTATTACGCACTCAACCATTTTGTGTTGCAGGCTCTGCTCTGCAGACAGTCATAAATAACACAACCTCACCAGCCATATGACTTGCTGCTGTGCGATGCAATGCAATCGTCATGCCTCCCGAAAAAACCGCGACCACACACGATATGCTGCCATTTTGGCAACAGCTGGAATATATTTGAATTAGTACACTGCTATCAGCTATAAATTCCGCATTTTTTCATTAAAAATAATGAATGAATCGAGACCAATATGAATCGCATCAAGAACAACCGAATTTATTTCAACTTTAGATCATTGACGGAATGCTGGTTCTCCATTTGATACTTAAAATGAGTTTATAAGTTTGAAAGCTCTTGAGAGATAACCGCCTTGAAATCAGAATATTCAGTGGAGATTGAAAATGTATTTATTATTTATCACTCTCAAGCAAAGTATGAAGAACTGGAAGCATGACAAATTAAAAACTCGAAAAACTGAAAACTTAACGTAATGAAATCGTGAAGAATTAAGTTAATCAGTCCAGTAGTTCAGACGTGATGAAGCGTCGTTCGAGAATTTCTCATCCCGTACGTGTAAAAGCCAGTTCGTTCCTTTATTATACTATAGATGACAGTGATAATACGATATTACGAGCCACCAACAAGTGCCTGAAAGATCGAAATGAAATGAGCGTAGCAAAGGGGTGGCCTCCAGGGTGGTTGTGCTTCTCTCCCATGAGCTCGAAAAAGTTACCCAAAACAAAAATTTTGGACAATCCCCCCAATTTCAAGATCCTGGCAACGCTACTGGCATGGAAGGATTGCTTTATCTGACACAAAAATCCACAATTCAATGTTTTTTAAATTGGATTAAATTTTAGTTTCTGAAGGCGGAACTTGAAACCAACAATAATAATTGAAGCTGTTCTCCCTCATTGGATGTCATCCCGCGACTTCATCTGCAAATAATTATATCTAAACTAAAAGCAAACTTTTGAACACACACATAGCAATGACAAACTAGTTAGAGAAAAGAAGTTCTCTGACAACTGTAACCCAACTTATGTGAAATTTGAGTAAGTCAAAGAAAATGTTATTTATTCTTTTGTTGGTGGTGGTTTGGCCAGGATCATTTTCCGAGTTTCTTCCAATGTTTGTCACAGAGGAGTTCACGAAAAAAAAATTTCCGAAAGAAGTATTTCCTGTTGGATAAGTTTTGTGCAACTACTCGTACTGTGCAACTTCTTGCTTTTCCCCACTCATCACACACTGTTTGTTCCTCCATTTGTAGCACAGCTATGGAGGTCGAGCATGTGGGTCAGGTCTTATAAAGAAAATGACTAGGTGGGTGAAAAGTTTCTGAAGAAGGAGAAGGAATTGGAAATGTTTGCACAGCAGTCGGTGAGAATTTCGCGTCCTCTTCCCCAACAAGGCTAGTCCTCACAAAGAAGTTCGCGAGCTCGCGCTCTGAATCTCCAAACTCATCAATTCCTCCTCTAAGACACGCACCGGTGACATATTCATCTCCCCCCACTTGTGGATCCTTTTCTCTTCTGCTCAAGTTTGAATGACAATAATTCATCATGAATGTACAAGAATACTTTCCTCTTCACGATAACTGGTATGATGACAATCAAAACATAAAGTTTGTTGGCATTCTACAATTTTTTCCTATAATAAAAGTTGTTATTCAAGGTGATTTACATTCCTTCAGGTACCGGAATATATGAGAATCATAATATTCGAGAAAAAGGCATTGTTTCATCACAACAAACTCATTCCAGTTATTAAAATAACAGCAGATAGGCTAAAACTAGACAAAAAATGCTTAGAAATGAGATGGATTAAATAAAACGTCAAACAATAAATTGTAATACTTTATCCAAATAACAAGATAATATAATGTAACATGGGGGATAGTAACATGGAAATCTATATTGATATAGACCAACGCATATCGATGCAAAACACATAACGGCGATGGCAGCGGGAGAATTTTTAAGTCGTTGTAAATGGTTGAAATTATTGTCCAGCTCCCGTCTTCGTCGCGCCTCTCGGTATGTACATAGCTCAGATAGTACTTCAACTGGGATAAACTTCTTAAATGAACTTTTGATTACGTAGTACTTCCAATATATTATGAATAATCTCTATCACTCATAATTAAAAATTAATTTTCAACTTGAAAATTAATTTACGTTTCATTAGCAACTGTGCCGTGCTATTGTGCCGTGTGAATTTACAAAGTTAATTTGGAATTTGGAATTTGGAAGCACACACACAATATAACTTGATAAAGGGATGCTTGATAAACATACTTATTGCTAGAGAATAAAGGAATCCAGACATGACAAGAGACAACGATGATAGAAGATATCAAATATATTGTCGTGCTTATTAAAATTTAACAGTAAACAAAACAAGAAAAATCAAGTTATATGATGAGAACCGAAAAAAAATCAATAATTTGAAAAGTAATCTCAGTTACAGATAAACGGTAGTACTTTACTTGCTTTACATTGTAGAAGTTCAAGATCTAATCATAAGAAGCTTAAAGGACACTAATTTATGAAAGAAGAATTGAAAGTTATTATTTCGTGAAAGTTAATCATAAACAACAATAAAAATTTATAGACAAAGACAGATCAAAATATAGTTCAGAAAACACTTAGTGGAATATAAATATTAATAATCCCAGATAGAAAAAACTGCAAAGACAAATATCCCTAAATGCCTATACCACGGAAAGCTTACATAGCAAGATTATTCAAAAATATGTGACATCAAAACAAAATTTAGAAAAAGGCTGGGGTCCTTTAAACTCCAATCGATTCTTTACAATTTTAAGATGAAAATATCATATTAAAAACATTTATGAATAGTGGGCAGTTTACAATAAAATACTGAGTTATGCTCTGGAGTGTAAAAGCATAACAAATTTGTAACGAGAGATTGAATTCATAGTTTATATTTATTTATTCATTTTCTCAGTCGTACAATTATTTTTACAGTTATATGAGGAGGGAAGAAGGCTTATTCCCAAAAACTGTCCCTTTTCCAATTTATACTACAGTCCAAATCAAAATCTAGGTTGAGCTACAATCAGTCATCAAAATAACAATAAATTTATTTACACTTCAAAATAAACACATCATCAATATACAAATAGATTTATTAACTTACTATGAATTCGATTTAGAATTTTATACTATGTTTGCTACAATATTTGTAAATATACTATGTACTATTCTACACTAACAACATCTATTTACTTTTTTGGACTTTCTGAAGTGAACATGTCTCCTAGAAAAAAAGAGAAATAAACGAAAATTCGTTTTTCTTGATGAATTTTTCTTCTCGTGAGATCAGCTGAATGATCCCACACATGCACTCGTTCACTCACTTCCATTACGGTATCGACAGACGACAAAATTTCCAGCTGTTTTTCCAAGGTCGTATTTATCGTTTTAATGTCCTTCAGCGAGTTATCCCAGGGCTGAGACCTAGTGCAATCGAATTTTCATATCATAGACCTACTTTGTTCCAAATTTCGTGAGAATCGTTAGAACCGTTTTCAAGATTAGGTCACATACAATTACGTGTATATAAACATCAAAACATATAAACAGAAATTGCTCGTTTATAGTATAGGATATACTAGTTCAACTCTGAGTAATTAGTAGATTATAGAACATAATTTAAAAGGAAACTAAAATTCCCAGCTGGATCCTCACACAGAAAGTATGGCCTCACATTTCTATGCAAAGATACAACCGAAAATCTATTCTTCAAACAATAATATTAAACTTTTTTATCTATGTAATCCCCAAGTCCAAAGCACAATTTATCAAAAGATGAGTCTAACACTCTTCACGTTTCCCCTCCCCCTTTGAAAGTCTTCAGTCACTGAAACCTATTATGCCATATCCAGAACTCCTGGGACGTTTGTTTAATATAGATAGAAAGTTGTTACCTCAAAAGTAAATTTGAATTTAAGCTCTGTAGTTTAGCTTCACACGTTCTGATGGGATGAGAAGTCGCAAGCCCCAAGCTAAGGCTTGGCTTCCAGGACTGCAATCACTTCAGAGGCCACAATCGCGCCTCAGAAGGCTCAGAAACACACGTTCATCAAGACATTCATAGACTGTACATTCACCGCTGTCAGAAAAAGGACTATTCTCAATCACTTTACTTTACTAATAGTACAATAGAAGATTGATTAACAAATCCTTTGATGGAAGCTTTTATTAATAAATTTCTTAAATTATATTATAACCCAATTTAACATACCCTTGATGCATCACACAGAATTACATATTCTTTCCATCTTCCATTTCAGGATGAATATAAGCTAAGCTAAATTGAAAAAATTGTAAATTATTCTGCCATCAATGAATGCAATATGAACAACTCTCTTAGATGAGGTGAATAATTTTTTTCCAACATTTCCGGTTACTCAATGATAGAGGAGTGATAATTATTTGTATTGTCTGCTAATGAACCATTATCTACATCTGATACCAATCAACTACACTTCAACTCCAAAATATCGTTAAAATAACAGTAGCCTACACAATTTATCATAAGGTGACGTGTTTATTACAGCTGGTAACTTCAGATGCTAAATCATATTATCTCAATAAGATCTTGAATCATGATCATCTTTCCGTTCCTCGGTAGCCGCTAGGCCGACAATTTCGAGAACATAGGTCTGTAAAATGGATTAATAAATAATAAGAAAACAAAGATATTGTCAAATTTCACTAAAAATTTATTAAAAACTTTTAAACAGAACCATGGTTTCACGTAGTTAACCAACGCATTATGAGAGATTTCACAACATCACCATCAATTCTACTAATTTGATTAATAAATAATTATTATTAGCCACCCTATTAAAGTTTCTGGTCAGAAACCATCCCCAATATTCACACAACATATTCCAAAAGT
Source organism: Nilaparvata lugens (assembly GCF_014356525.2). NCBI lineage: Eukaryota > Metazoa > Arthropoda > Insecta > Hemiptera > Delphacidae > Nilaparvata > Nilaparvata lugens. Next base: position 47,893,621 of record NC_052506.1, on the reverse strand, counting down.
TACATGCCGTTATGCCAGGTATTTTTCAAGTCATAGGGAACAAACACACAAACAGACATTCATTTTTTTATACATATAGAAGATAGAAGATTTCATTCGGCTCAAACAAAAGCCTTCCTAAATGGAGGTATAATGATATGGTTGACAACTTCCAGTTCTGTTGTTTTAACATTTTTTTGCTCAAATCACTTTCAAAAAGTTCATGTAGTACCTACTATTGAGTTTAAGACACTTCTGGCGCTATCATAGTTTCACAACTATTCTGTTCCACACTCCTATCTCTTGCAGTCGTTAACCATATCTGTAATAAAATAAAGAGTTGGCTTATACACGTACGGGATAGAAAAATTTTGTTTGACGCATCACTTCTGAACTACTGGACTAACTAACTTGAAATTGTGCATATAGGCTAGATTCTTAATTAACCAAGGATGGTTATAGGCCTATTTTCAATTCTTCACAACTTCATTAGGTCAAGTTTTCAGATTATCAAGTTTGAAAATAGATCCTTGCGAAGCACGGGTTCCTGCTAGTAAATTTCTATAACAGACTGACTCCTCATGACAATTTGCATAATCTTCATCATTTATAATTGAAACAATGAATATTGTTACACAACAAAATCCGTAGGCTGTTATTCAGAGAAAAGTAAGATACACTGATTTCCCTTGAAAAATATTCTATTCCAAATATCATATTATTCAATTATACAATTATACAAATGTTGAATAGGAGAAAAAACTCGAGAATAAAGAATCAGTAAATTAGTTTAATTACCCGTCTTAATTTATAATATAAGCTTTTTGTTGTATAAAACTGATCAAATGGAACCGAACAAAGAAAGCCTGAATATGAGAGTTTTAATGGAGAGGATTGATAATGTGAGATGGAGATTATAAAGTGTGTTTTCAGTTGCTCTTTATCACCACATTGCACTGAACGGAACCAATTTTCTTCGTTCCTAAAATATTCCCTCCCTATTACGTTTTCTGTGAAAGGTTTCAGCTTTTGCGCCATTCTGACAGAATGACACCCTATACACTTGTGCAAGTGCGAGCCGCGCCTATCGTATTGATGTTTCCTTCTTCTCCACATTGTTGGAATGTTTGGAGTTGAATATTGTTCACGAAGAGCTCTCAACTAAAATAGATTCCACAATGACAATATATTACGAAAGTACTACGATATACTGGATCAATGTGAAATTGGGAGAATAGCAATGTATTATAACATATATGGAAAACTTCAGACGTAATGTTCAGATCCCAGTAAATCTAGAGTCGACTTGAGCTTCATTATCCAAATCTTTATTAAAACTGATTAAGATGTGTTATCACAGGAGCGTTTCTAAGCTGGTTAATACAGCACTACACTCATGTGGCTTGGTATTGTTTTGAACGTGAACTAGGATGGAAGTAAAGGAATGAATATTTTGAGTTCGTTGATTAATATTATTTTTGATATTGTGTGGAGTAAATTTCTATTCAGAAATCACTCAATCACGGAATTAGTAGTTGAAATTTTATGGATGGATCAAATTATTCTATGTCACCTTAAAGTCGACGATCTGGAACAATATGGTCGCCGACACTCAATTCGTATTTTCGGCATCCCGGAGAGCGATAAAGAAGACACGGACCTGCTGGCGCTTGATGTCTTCAACAAGAAGCTGAACATGTCCCTGACTCTGGCGGATGTCAACCGCTCGCATCGAGTTGGAAGGCGTCAACCACCTCAACAAGAGCAAGCCAAGCCGAAGGATTGCCCCATCATCGTTCGTCTGTGCAGCTACCGGACCAGGAAGATGATCTTCGACGCGAAGAGGAAGCTGAAGGGTTCCGGCGTCACGATTCGCGAGGATCTGACTACTGAGCGTCTCAAGATCCTCAACGCTGCGGCCGACCATCATGGGCACAGGAATGTCTGGTCATCTGACGGGAGGATCAAGATATCTATCGGCGAGGGAGGATCCAAGAGGGTCCACACTGTCGAGAGGATGACCGACCTCCTAAAACTAAAGGTAAACTATTCTGTTCCACACTCCTATCTCTTGCAGTCGTTAACCATATCTGTAATAAAATAAAGAGTTGGCTTATACACGTACGGGATAGAAAAATTTTGTTTGACGCATCACTTCTGAACTACTGGACTAACTAACTTGAAATTGTGCATATAGGCTAGATTCTTAATTAACCAAGGATGGTTATAGGCCTATTTTCAATTCTTCACAACTTCATTAGGTCAAGTTTTCAGATTATCAAGTTTGAAAATAGATCCTTGCGAAGCACGGGTTCCTGCTAGTAAATTTCTATAACAGACTGACTCCTCATGACAATTTGCATAATCTTCATCATTTATAATTGAAACAATGAATATTGTTACACAACAAAATCCGTAGGCTGTTATTCAGAGAAAAGTAAGATACACTGATTTCCCTTGAAAAATATTCTATTCCAAATATCATATTATTCAATTATACAATTATACAAATGTTGAATAGGAGAAAAAAACTCGAGAATAAAGAATCAGTAAATTAGTTTAATTACCCGTCTTAATTTATAATATAAGCTTTTTTGTTGTATAAAAACTGATCAAATGGAACCGAACAAAGAAAGCCTGAATATGAGAGTTTTAATGGAGAGGATTGATAATGTGAGATGGAGATTATAAAGTGTGTTTTCAGTTGCTCTTTATCACCACATTGCACTGAACGGAACCAATTTTCTTCGTTCCTAAAATATTCCCTCCCTATTACGTTTTCTGTGAAAGGTTTCAGCTTTTGCGCCATTCTGACAGAATGACACCCTATACACTTGTGCAAGTGCGAGCCGCGCCTATCGTATTGATGTTTCCTTCTTCTCCACATTGTTGGAATGTTTGGAGTTGAATATTGTTCACGAAGAGCTCTCAACTAAAATAGATTCCACAATGACAATATATTACGAAAGTACTACGATATACTGGATCAATGTGAAATTGGGAGAATAGCAATGTATTATAACATATATGGAAAACTTCAGACGTAATGTTCAGATCCCAGTAAATCTAGAGTCGACTTGAGCTTCATTATCCAAATCTTTATTAAAACTGATTAAGATGTGTTATCACAGGAGCGTTTCTAAGCTGGTTAATACAGCACTACACTCATGTGGCTTGGTATTGTTTTGAACGTGAACTAGGATGGAAGTAAAGGAATGAATATTTTGAGTTCGTTGATTAATATTATTTTTGATATTGTGTGGAGTAAATTTCTATTCAGAAATCACTCAATCACGGAATTAGTAGTTGAAATTTTATGGATGGATCAAATTATTCTATGTCACCTTAAAGTCGACGATCTGGAACAATATGGTCGCCGACACTCAATTCGTATTTTCGGCATCCCGGAGAGCGATAAAGAAGACACGGACCTGCTGGCGCTTGATGTCTTCAACAAGAAGCTGAACATGTCCCTGACTCTGGCGGATGTCAACCGCTCGCATCGAGTTGGAAGGCGTCAACCACCTCAACAAGAGCAAGCCAAGCCGAAGGATTGCCCCATCATCGTTCGTCTGTGCAGCTACCGGACCAGGAAGATGATCTTCGACGCGAAGAGGAAGCTGAAGGGTTCCGGCGTCACGATTCGCGAGGATCTGACTACTGAGCGTCTCAAGATCCTCAACGCTGCGGCCGACCATCATGGGCACAGGAATGTCTGGTCATCTGACGGGAGGATCAAGATATCTATCGGCGATTGAGGATCCAAGAGGGTCCACACTGTCGAGAGGATGACCGACCTCCTAAAACTAAAGGTAAACTGAATCATTTCAGCATTCGATGACTAAGGTGCCCTTCACTACAATCATAGGAAAATCGTATTTATAAAGTTCACAGTAGATATACCTTGGCATTATTTATGAGCAGACTTTCTGTTCAATAATAAATCTTTCCACTGCTATATACGGTAAGTATATAGTTTGTTTCAAAACAATGTTCATAAAATGTTAAAAAAATAAATTTCAATATTGTAAATACATTGTACCAATATTTTTTACAATATTGCTTGAATATTTTCATGCTACTTGGGTGAATAAAGAAATCTAATCTAATCTAATCTCTCTACCTCTGACAAAGTAACAGAGCACGAAGGTAACATGTCCTGTTCCTGGCTCACGGAAATAGTTATTTGTGCAACTAGTGCGCAAAGTAACAGTTTGCTGCACCGAAAGAAACGTTTACGCCCGAGCCGTAGGCGAGGGCGGAATGGTTTGTTGAGTGCAGAAGAGGAACTTTGCGCACGTATTTCACATTAAATTTTTCCTACAGTTACCATTGAATATGAAAAGTGGGTAATTATGGGTAAAATTGCCTGAAATCCATCAAATGTTTTTCTGTGTAATTTTATTATTGATAAAAACCTTAATCCTAAAATCCTAAAGTCCTCGTTGTCCTTCGTTATAATATATAATTAATGCTGTGCTCGTTGTCCTTCGTTGCACTTCTGCTCACTATAGCAGCCCAGTCACTGTTACCAACTTCATTTCTGCTGCACTGTTGCTCCATATAACCTACTAACTTTTTTGTGTTGCCATGTTGCAAATCTGGAGTGCAGAAAAAATTTTTCCCGCACTAGAGCGGAAAAGTGATTCTTTGCGTTCTGTGATCAGTGCAGCAATGGCCACTTTTCAACGTAACTGTAGGAAAAATGTATTTTCGATGTTGAGAGTAGATGCTTACTGTATATTTTGTTAACATCAAGCCAATTCAGTGATATTGCTCTCTCTAGTACTGAAATGAACGATTATTGAAGTCATTGTAGAGCTTTGAACATGTTTTGAGTGAATGTAACGTCGCTTTCACTCCATAAGTGGCACTGAACATTATTGTTTTTGTGTATTAAGTGGAACAAATTCAATTGGAATATTTCATCCATTGAGAACTGATTGGCAAAAGGTGGAAAACGCAATAAGTTTGAACAAATAAACTGAAATAATAATCATTGTTAGAATCAATAAATAGTCTCAAAAAATAGTTGGGTTATATAGGTTAGGTATTATTGAAAGTTTGACGGCATATTATTAATTTTTTTTTTATTTATTTATTCATTTATCTTCTTCTCTTCTTCTTCTCTTCTTCTTCTCTCTCTATATCTATAAAAGGCTAAGCCCTGACAGACTGAAATCACACCACAGCCCAAACTACTGAGCCTAAAAACTTGAAATTTTGCAAAATTGTTTATGGTAGCCTGAAAACATCCACTAAGAAAGGATTTTCGGAAATTTGCCCCCCTGGAAGAGCTGGGGCCCCCCCAAAATTTTGTACTTTTTAACCGCTCATTGCACAGCAAAGTCATGAGGAACTTTTTTGTTCAGCTACGAAAAAAAATTAGATCTATGCAGAAAAATTCCGACCATTAGCAGAGAGGGGTCCAGGAGAGGGCATTTTTTGAAAATTTTGATGTAAAATCACACTACAGCTCAAACTAATTGGCCTACAGACTTGAAACTTTGCACAAATATTCTTCAAACATGCTAGACGCGCACTAAGGACGGATTATGAGATATTTTGCCTCTAAGGGTTTCAAAGGATAAAAAGGATCCTATTAGTTAAGGTTATGAACATGGTAAGGTGAGTGCCATATGGAAATGAGATAATTTATTTATTGACATGTGATATTCTAACATATGTTGTAATCATTGGAAATAACAAAATAATATGATAGAAATTCAAAAAAGAACATCTGTTCTATTATTGCTTTCTACCTGATTCCACTCAACCTCAATAATATTGTTCTGATAATTGATAAATATGTTTAATAATATTATTATTATTGATATAATAAAAGTATTGTTTTAATAATTAATTATTATTAATAATTAATCATTAATATAATAATAGTATGGTTTTGGTAATCAATAAATATTTTTCTTTTCACAAACTCTGTATAATTTATAATGGTGAATGTGAAACAGCTGCATCGAAGAAATTATCTCAAAAACATATGTATAGGAAAACCATAGTTTTGAACTTCGTTTTCCTGATGCAATGTGTAAGCCTACACGTGGCATGTATTATTAATTTTTCAGCTAGAACAGTTTTTTGAGACTGCTAAATAAACGTCTACAGTTTTATGAATGCTGTATCGGCAATATGAGAACGCATGCGGTTAATATGTCTTTGAATAAAGGTGTTGATATCTACATGATAATTATTCTCTACCATTTATATTTAATTAAAATTTCAAAATTATTCAAGCCTTGATAGAATGATTGACTCACTGTACAGTCAGTCAAAAATTTTAATATTGAAATGAGGGGTATTTTGGCAAGCTGAACAAAAAAGTAAGGTCCCATGCACCTTTTTGATATTATTTCTTCAAATGAAAAATGAGTTTTGTGGGTTGTCAAAACTCCCCCTGAAAGAGAACTATTCATTTTATCCTATCTTTTAGTAAAATAACAATGATTTCTGCATTGAATAACATCTATCTTGCCAACAAGAATCGAACTCTTTGTGAATTTAGATATGACCTACACTTTAGATTTATATAATTCTACTAATAAATTCATGGAAATTGAAATACTTTTTTCAGTTAGTTGATGAAATTGATTATCAATAGAGAAAATGATTATAATTTTATCAATACAGAATTAGTTGAATGAATTGTCGATGTACTGAGTTCTTGGTCAACAATAATTCAATATTGGTATTTATCCAATCATTATTTTTCAGAAGTTATTTCATTTGAATTAGAGAATATTTATAAGCTCCTATCAATTTATCATTCGTAACAATGGATTCTTCAAAACATGAATTTAATCAAATAAAAATTGCCCATACTTCTGAATTCATGTTCGCATGTTTTCCACTTGTGATGGATAGCCAAAATATTGTGGAGCGAGCTGCACGGCGAATTGTAATCGAGGGCTCTGATTGGCTGAAAAGTTCAGCGTTCGGAGTGAGGTGAGGCGAGCAGTTATAACAGAGGCAAGCGGCACGGCGAATGGTTCGGAGTACGGTACGGCGAATGATTAACAGCTGATTTTTAACATTATGAAACATATGCTCATGTTCGTTGAAAGGCAAGATGTTCGGAGTAATGCACGGTTTGCTGCGCGGTTCGAGGTTCGGTTCGGCATGTGTGGACGCACTTTTAGTTGTTACAGGACATTTCTACAGATCACAGGCCAAAGGAACATAATAATCTATCTTCTTCTTCTTTTTCTTCTTCTTCTTTTTCTTCTTCTTCTTTCTCTTCTTCTTCTTCTTCTTTTCTTCTTCTTCTTCTTCTTCTTCTTCTCTTCTTCTTCTTCTTCTCTTCTTCTTCTTCTTCTTCTTCTTCTTCTTCTTCTTCTTCTTCTTCTTCTTCTTCTTCTTCGTCTTCTTCTTCTTCTTCTTCTTCTTCTTCTTCTTATTCTTATTCTTATTCTTATTCTTATTCTTATCCTTCTTCTACCTATATCTAAAAGGCTAAGCCCCGACAACCTGAAATCACACCACAGCCCAAATTACTAAGCCTAAGAACTTGAAATTTCGCACAATTGTTTATTGTAGCCTCAAAACATCCACTACAAATGATTTTCAGAAATCTGCCCCCCCCCCCTGAGGGAGCGGGGCCCCCCAAAATTTTCACTTTTCAACCGTTCATTGCACAGCAAAGTCATGAGGAACTTTTGCGTTCAGGTACGAGAAAAATCAGATCTATGCAGAAAAATTCCAATCAGGAGCTCAGGGGGGTTCAGGAGAGGGCACTTTTCAAAAATTTTGATGTAAAATCACACTACAGCTCAAACTAATTGGCCTACAGACTTAAAACTTTGCACAAATATTCTTCAAACATGCTAGATGTGCACTAAGAACGGATTTTGAGATCTTTTGCCTCTAAAGAATTGCAAAGGATAAAAAAGGATCCTATTAAGTGAGCTTATGGTAAGGTGAACTCCATATGGAACTGAGATAATTGACACATGATATTCTAACATATGTTGTAATCATTGGAAATCTTAAAACAATTTCATCAATTAGCTGATCGAATTGATTTTGTGTTGATTGAGAGCGCGAGCTTACCACGTGTTTGTTCCATTTCCATCGTTGTATGCTTGGCCAGTTTGGTTTGCGCCTTCTATCAGCTGTATATATGGAGTCTCATACACTCCGATTAGAACAGAGCACAAATTTTTTCTTCGGTTATGAGTTTGTTGTTGATTCTTTTCTCAAATTCAAATATTATTGCCATCAAAAATCACATTGAAAACTTTCTTAATAGACAACAAGATTACAGAAACAAAATATTAAACATATACCTACATTTATTTGTAGGCCAGAAAAAGACAAACTTGAGTACTAGCCAGGAGTTTATCAAATATAACTTGATATATATATATTCTTTGTTAATAAAAATTACGAGTTGATGAGAGATGTGAGTAATTTCTTATATTTGATCCGAATGGTTATTCATAATACAGTAGTCGGGGTCACTGCAATAAAAATTTTTTTATTCTGTATGGTAGCTAATTAATTTCATATGTATTGATTGTCCATAATGGAAGTAATTGAACTACTCAAAATTGATGGCTTACTGGTCCCTCATAGATTTATAGTATTCCTGGTGATTGAGCCTGTCTTTTTCAGCGTTGTCTATTAATAATAAAGCTTAATTTACAACTAGCTTACCCAGCGAACTTCTGTGCCGAAATTTATTATTTTTTTTGAAATTATAACATTATAACTTTTCCAAGATAAAATTTTATTAGAGTGCTGGATTAACGTTGTGATTTTCTCACGGTATCTGAGTAGTTTCATGATCTCATTCCACACATTACATAATTAAACTCTGATATTTCCTCTATTGTTTTCCAACGCTTTCCTAGAGTACTTAGAATTGTTGTAAACGCAAAATCATCATAAAAAATCAGTTAAACGTCCATTCTGTTGCTGAGTCGTCTACTCTGATCGAGGGAATTTTTCTGTATCCTGTCTTTGTTAGTTTTATTCCTTTCTCGTTCTATTGAGGGAAATTATTGTCGTCCCCACCACGTCCTTTGTAATTTGGTATTTTTTAATGCATAATAGTACCAGCCCTGATACCTATTTTTGAGCCTGGTTCGCTCGACTTGGAGACCTGAACGAGAGACCGCTTTTATCTTCTGTAGAGTACAGACATGTTTTCTGAGCTTAATTATTTATTGACCTGATTCAATAATGTCTTTTCCGGACAGTTTTTTATTCTCTCCTGGAGACTAAAATTTATATTATTGGGAATCATTTATCCCATCAGTTTTGAAATCGCTAATCCTTTTATTAAATTATTAATGGCATAGTTATTTCCATTCAGAGCGGTTGACTGCTGCACTTTATTATTATTGTAGGCTATGGATTAGTGACAGTCGAAAACCCATTTAAGGGTGAGTAATGAATATTTTATAGTATTGTTGTATTGTCTTTATTTTAAATAATTTTGATATTACAGGGAACAACCCCTGATTTAACAAATTATTCAATTAATTTACTTAATTTTTCACTCAATTTTGTAGTCTTACATCTGAGATGTATGACGATATCCTAATGTACAAGAAAGCTATACTAAATGGAGTATCTTCCTATTCTTTATTTTATTGGTAGAGTAATTTATATCTCTGACCTTTTGTAATTGTGAGTAAGTTTGAAATACTCACTGGTAACTCTGTTCATCATTCTTTTAACTAGTAATTTCTTTTCATAATCCCATTCATTATAGATTTCAAATTCTACAATTAAAACCTATAATATTCCTCTAATTTTATATTTAATGTAAATTGTATGTATTGTATTCATTAGATGATTTCTTGAGAAATCATTCATTGAATGCAATATTTAGTATGTTATTTATTCTAGCATTACTAAGTAGTTGTGACTTGTGTTGCAGGTTTTTTTTTGTGTGTGTGTATTCTTGAATACTCATTCGAGGATCGTGCTGTAAATATGCCTTGCTGTCAAACGAGGGCTTACGAATTCGCCGACCGAGATGGCCGGTGATATCGGACATCTGACATTGCCGTGCGGGGCTGAAAGACGATCTTCGATCTGACGCCACTAGCCCGATGCCTGGAGGCCATCACCCTTCATCCTCACCCATCACCCTTTGGACACCGGACTCGAGGACGACAGATCTTAGATAAGTACTTGATACCCCCCATTACAATATCAGATGTGCCCCGTAAATTTGGTCTCTTAAAGAAGTATTATACTTGGTCTCTTAAAGACGTATTATACTTGGTCTCTTAAAGACAGATTGATTATTCGATTATCCATGTAAAGATGTATTTTGTATTATTCTCTATTTTATTCTCATTATTATACGAGCAGTCAGTCAACCGCATATCTATGTTTTTAATTCCAAGACCCTCAAACCACTAGAATTAGGATCACATTATTGATCAGATAAAAAACCGCAGATCTCAGGGTCTAGCACAATTTCAACAACTAAGCCTTCTCCGACAAAATCATTTGTCACCAGGAGATCGGTTTACTTCGTACCGCCAATGTATCTCATGTTACACTTGACTTTATTTGGTGAATCATGAAATTTATCTGACAATCAACATGTTCATTCACATCTCAATACGGACCTCCTATGTGCTTAGTCATGCAGCATTCATTATTCTGAAAACATATTATTCTTCTCAATCAATTGGTAGTAATATCTATCAGTAAAGTTCTCAGTTGGAAAAAAGGTTATATCAGTGTTTCAATGAAAAATATTCAATGTTTTCATAGCAGTAGATTGTCGATATATGGTCCAGGAAATATGCGATGTATGATGAATCACACAGAATTCCATATTCTTTCCATTTAAGAATAAATATAAGCTAAGCTAAATTCAAAAAATTGTAAATCATTCTTTCATTCTTCAGTAATTAATGAATGCAATATGAAAACTATACAATATATTATATACTCTCTTTCATTCTCCATCTTGGTTATGTCGAGTGAGTAAACGTGTGTCAGTTCGGCTCCGTCTTCTAACAGATATTTCGTAGGGTTATACAGTTCAATTCACTTCAAATTATACATCTAGTTATTCAGTTTCTCGAGCTTAATCCAATAGTGAAATTATATTTTTGATTAACTCACACTCTTTTTATTTATCTTGAAAAAACATTCCTAATTCTTCAGTCTACCTTCTCGCCTGTAAAAGTGTAAATCCACCTAATGGTACACGATGGGTCGACCGAACAGAGGCACGCCGAAGAATGAGGTCAATGCTCCGAAGCCAGGGCCAGCTATTTCTGGATCACTGTCTGAAGAGACCCTCCGAATTATTCGACAGCAAATCGAGGAAACTGTGCATCATGCCGTTTCTATGGCAGTGAAGTCTATTTTTGAGGAACTTCAGGCATTGAAGGAGGAGAACAAACAGCTGCACGATAGAATTCGTGAGCTAGAGGTGTCTTGTCACCTGAAGGTCGATGACCTCGAGCAATACGGGCGCTGACATTCAATACGTATTTTTGGGATCCCAGAGAGTGACAAAGAAGACACGGACCTGCTGGCGCTTGATGTCTTCAACAAGAAGCTGAACGTGCCTGTGACTCTGGCGGATGTCAACCGCTCGCATCGCGTTGGAAGGCGTCAACCACCTCAACAAGGGCAAGCTAAACCCAAGGACCGACCCATCATAGTACGACTCTGCAGCTACCGGACCAGGAAGATGATCTTCGACGCTAAGAGGAAGCTGAAGGGTTCCGGCGTCACCATTCGCGAGGATCTGACTGCGGAGCGTCTCAAGATCCTCAACGCTGCGGCCGACCGTCATGGGCATAGGAATGTCTGGTCATCGGACGGGAGGATCAAGATCTCTATCGGCGAGGGAGGATCCAAGAGGGTCCACACAGTCGAGAGGATGACCGACCTTCAAAAAATAAAGGTAAATTAAATCATTTCAGGATTCGATGACTAAGGTGCCCTTCACTACAATAATAGGAAATTCGTATTAATACATTTCACAGTAGATATACCTTGGCATTTTTCATGAGCTGGCTTTCTGTTCTATAAATGAATCTTCCCACTGCTATTTATGATTATATATGAGGCAATTATTTCAAACTAAGGAGATCCACATTTGTTAATACTGATTAATAATTTATCTTGATATTAATTCCCAAAACTACGTTCAATGCATCAACTACTATACTCCAGAGGGTACTTAGAGAATCATTATCTCTATTCTTACTAATAATTATTTCATCTCTTACCAAAATTATTTCCATAACTAATAATTTTCGAAATGCTGAATTTCAAATAAATTGGATGATTAACATACGTTATAGATATGGATGTAATCTATAGGTAAAGATAGTAATCTCTTCTATATAATGATATCTTCTACTGTTGCCACAGCTTGAACAATAGAAGCTAATGTATGAAGAATTATTGATAGAACAGAGGGGTGGGTAGTCTGTTCATATGCTCATATAGGGGCTGTGTTTCATTTAACGTTATCTTAGACATTCATCACTAAACTATTACAGTTCTCAATTTACTACTTTTATCGTTATTGCAACTCCCAATAGTTAATTATACTTCTAATACTATATAATATTTTTCACACTTCACCGTTCAATACTATTTAAAACTCATCTAAAATAATCTAGCACTTTCTCCATCATCTCCTCTACTTCTTATTTTTTCTTTCTCGTTTCTCTTATATTTATAATGATTTCTTGAATATTGTTGTTTGCGATGATGATTATTATTCTTTTCTATTCTTCTTCTCCTTCTTCTTCGTCTTCTTCTTCTTCTTCTTCTTCTTCTTCTTCTCTTCTTCTCTTCTTCTTCTTCCTTCTTCTTCTTCTTCTTCTTCTTCTTCTTCTTCTTCTTCTTCTTCTTCTTCTTCTTCTCTTCTCTTCTTCTTCTTCTTCTCCTTCTTCTTCTTCTTCTTCTTCTTCTTCTTCTCCTCCTTCTTCTTCTTCTTCTTCTTCTTCTTCTTCTTCTTCTTCTTCCTCTTCTCTTTCTTTTTCTTTTCGTCTTTTTCTTCTCTCCTTGATTAATTCAAGATCACAATGCGATCTTCTATTTCTTATTCTTCAGTTCAGTTTCATAAGTTCTTCGCAATTTGTGCACATTCCTTCTTTCTCTTCTTTTCTTCCCTATTATTATCATTATTTTCCCTGTGATTATCCACTAGCTATCCAGCATGTTCAAATGTTTATTTCTCTTTCTATATCTATTTATCTTTCTACCTTTTCTCTTTCTATCTGATTACCTTCTACTAATATCCATATATTATATTATAATATCCATATATTTATCCATATAATATTCGATTCTTTCCCACATTAAATCATACTATTCCTCTTCAATTTTTGCGAATATTATTCATTATCAGTTGTATTATGTATCTTTCCTCTATTGATAACTTTCTTCAAGATTTTCGTTTCTGCTGGCTTCTTCTTCTCTTTTTCAGTTTTTACTGGATCCCATTTCGCTCTATCTCCACCATGAACACGATCTTCCACTACTGGATTTCATCTCTCTCTATCTCCACTTGGACTCGATTTTCCACCACTGGATTCCATCTCTCTCTGTCTCCACTTGGACTTGATCTTCCACTACTGGATTCCTTCTCGCTCTACCTCCACTTGGACCCGATTCTTCCACTACTGGATACCTACTCGCTCTATCTCCACTTGAACCAGATCTCCCACTACCAGATCTTCCTCAATCTTCATCTTATCCACCATTAGGACTATTCATCACCGAAACTCCACACATCTACATCTTATTGTGTTGAGTGAATTTTTGTACTAGTTCTTTAAATAGTGAAGGGAGCCGAACTGTCAAGGCATACTGAATGCACTCGAATCAAGAGACTTTTTCATTTAGGTTAAGTTTTATCAGTTTCATCCCCATTTCCCCCGTCATGTGTCGTTCTGAGGTCGGATCACGATTGGTCTGCTGCTTCCATGATGCCTCTCACTGACACGTCAGCTCGCTCGCCCTCAAGCAGGTATGATTATTCCAATAATAGTAATAATGACGCAGGTATGTTTCTAGCAAATAAGCTCCACTCTTTCAAAAAACTTTTCAAGGCTGCTCACCTTAACGTACAATCCCTCAGTTGCCACATTGATGAACTCAGAGCAATCTTCCGTTTTCAGGACTTCAATATAATCGGAATTTCCGAATCATTTTTGAAGCCTAGTATTTCATCAAATTTTGTTTCATTGCCTGGATATAATCTTTTCCGGAATGATAGATTAAATAAAGCTTGTGGGGGTGTAGCAATTTATGTGAAAGATGGTATCAAAACAAAAGTTTTAATCACATCTAAACAAGAGTATTGTTCCAGACCAGAGTTTATGCTACTTGAATTATCCTTATCTAGTAATGATAAATTACTCGTTGGTATCTGTTATCGCCCACCAAAAATAGGTCATTTCACAGATTTCGAAAATGCCTTGCTTTCTCTTATGCCTTGTTATAACCGTATACTAGTTATGGGGGATATGAACACCGACTTGAACATGACAAATCGTAACTTTGACTACTTTCAACTGACTACAATTTTCCAATGCCTAAACATGACTATTTTACCCCTCGATCCAACTCATCATACTAATGAATCAGACACACTCATTGACCTTCTCATTGTTAGTGATCCCAATGAGGTTGTTCAAGCAGGCCAAATCTCAGTCCCAGCTATTTCTAGACATGATTTGATCTACTGTGTACTTTCCCATAAGATACCCAAGCCAGAACAGAAAATTATCACTTATAGAGACTTCAAAAACTTTGATGAAGCCGCCTTCCTGACTGATGTGGCTCAGACTCCATGGCATCAAATTGAAGCATTACCCTCAGTTGATGACATGGTCAAGACTTTCGAGAATTCTACTTTGACTTTGTATGACAAACATGCACCTTATGTGACAAGGAGGATTAATAGAAAACGACGAGTACCGTGGATGACTGAAGACATACTTAAGATGATGATGGGACGTAGAGACAGAGCACATAGAAAATTTAAAAAGACATTTGACTTGGACAGTTTGAAAGAGTATAGGAGCCTTAGAAATAGGGTTAAACAGGAATTACGGAACTCAAAGATTAGGTACTTGAATTCGTTTATGACAAACAATAGACAAGACTCTAAATCACTTTGGCAGGGAATAAAAGAATTCGGGCTTGGCAAACAGAAATCGAATTCACAAATTGACTTACCATTGAATAATATAAATGACCATTTCGTTTCACACTCTAACCAACGCGACGAAGTTGTCATTGCTAATCATATAGATTATCTTGAAGAGCAGGTTACAAACTTAGATTTACCAATCACTGATCAATTTCATTTCCATCCAATCTCAGAAGAAGACACTTTCAGAGCAATTCAACGTATTCATAGTAATGCTACGGGTGTAGACAAAATTCCTATTAATTTATCAAGAAGATGTTATTTGCTGTTTTACCAACCATTACATACATTTTCAACAAGTCACTTGAAGAAGGCATTTTCCCTGAAAACTGGAAGTTTGCTCTGGTTCGCCCTCTAAATAAAGTTCCATCACCCAATAAAGTTGAGGATTTTAGACCAATCAGTATTTTACCTGCATTGTCCAAAGTGCTAGAAAGACTCATTCATGCTCAAGTTGTAAAATTTCTAGACAACAATAGTAAGCTTCATAACTTTCAATCAGGCTTTAGAAAATCCATTCAACTGAGACAGCTCTGCTTCGTGTCACTGATGATATAAGGTTAGCTATGGACCAAAGAAAATGCACCATCCTCACCCTATTTGATTTTTCTAAAGCATTCGATACTGTTGATCATACAGTCCTTCTGAATAAGTTGGCTATTCTTGGTTTCAG